>NC_048413.1:16826693-16832308 GCF_013103735.1 Etheostoma cragini
TAAACACTGTGGTGCCCCCAGTTTACCTTTTAAGCAAAAGTAAAAACTAGAAGGTAAAACCTAAATTAAAAATAAATTGACAATAAAAGAACTGTCTGTATTGAGCTTGACAAAAAAGTACCCCTGCTGCCATTATATAGGCGTAGGATTTCGGGAATTTGGATGTCTTCTTTACTGCCTAAACCTTCTTAAGGCATGAAGGTCAGAAGACCCATTTTCATTCTTAAATCTTACAAGATGAAACATGTTGCTTATCAAAGGATGCACACACTTACAGCATTGTATTGATACAAGATTGGCATCAGGGTGGGAGATTTAGAGATGAAGCAGTCTTGGATTTGAGGACACATCAGCAGATTCACTTGTTAACCAGGCCCCTAGACAGACAGACAGACAGACAGACACTCACTCTTACTTTCCTGTGTGTGAGTCAGTATACTAGAAGGCAGGAAACCTGACAACAGTTGACTATGCAGCCCCATGAATAACCCATGTTTTAATCAGCTGGGAGCTTTGAGTGCTTTTTTTGTCCTGTTGCTGAGTGACTCCATTTACACAGTCCAGAACATCACACTGTATTGACCACTAATCTATCACTCATCTAAACAATTTTACACTTGAAAATACTGTAGAATAATCTTACTACATTGTATGTAATCAACACTCAAATGTTTTTTGGACTGAATCTTCTTTGATGGCAGTACAAACAAACCCAACAAACCATTAACCTTTCCACTGGTCCACTCAATATTAGTTACTATTATTAGTGCAATGTTTAAATTAAAATATATCAGTCATTGTGCCATCTGTACTTCTCACAATCTCTTTTGTTATATTTTACTTTTTCTACGCAATCAATGATCATGTTCATGCAGTGGGCTTGCATTTCTTAATGTAATGCATAGCCCACACGGCATCCACTGTAAACCATTGGCACTTTTTAATAAATGTAGTTAGCTAGATTAAACAGAATGCATAGAAATTATTTATTCTTGTTTGGAAACAAATATGCTTAATTAGATTTTTTTTTTTTCCTGTTAGGAGTACCCATGACCTTGTGGCGATGGATGGCTGGTTATACGCAGTAGGAGGTAACGATGGCAGCTCCAGCCTCAACTCCATTGAGAAGTACAACCCGCGCAGCAACAAATGGGTCGCAGCCTCCTGCATGTTTACACGGCGCAGCAGTGTGGGTGTCGCAGTGTTGGAGCTGCTGAACTTTCCACCACCCTCCTCCCCCACCCTCTCGGTTTCCTCCACCAGCCTTTGACACGGGGTCACCGCTTGGCTGACCTCGGCCTCTGCTGCAACTGCCCAGACTGGCTCTGGGAAGAGACGCAATTGCTCGTTTTGAGACGGGGAGGTGGAGGACGCGAGTGGACAGGTAAATGGATTGAGGTGGGAGAAAGAGGGAAGGTGTGGATAGGGCTCCTGGCTTGGTTATTATACAGTATCCTCCATAATTAGTGGCACTTATGCAGTGGGTAAAGGTTAGCTAAACATGGTTTAAAAAATGTACACCATAAGTAATAAACTTTTAATTAAAAATCAAGGCAATTTAAAAGTTGTTAATGTGCAGTACCCTTTGATCTCAAAAGGCAATGTTCCACACGTAAGACATTAATTTTTCATGAACAGTTAAGTGATGCCAGATGATTTCTGAAAGATCCACCAAGAGTTTTTTTTTTATTTCATGTTAAACCAGTCTTGCTGCTCTTTACCAAATTGTCCATTCATTCTGGACTGCACTGTATCTGGTCTGGATGCCTGAAACTCCACTGTATAGCTTCACCATACAGATACCAGCTTCCACTCTCTTCAAGAGTACAAAGATGTTTCCTGATGTGTTAACATTGCCCAATCTTTCCAAGCTCTACTTTTCCCCCCCCACCACTCCAGTGTTTGACACACTCATAGTAAAATGTGGTGGAAACTTTAATTCTGTCATGTGCGACGTAAATGTTTTTGGTTTGATGTTGTTGTCCTCTGCATCTTTTAATGTCAGAATTGTTTTTGCAATAATGTACAAAAAAGAGAAACTGAATGATTTAACTTTTTGAATGTAGCTTTTGACTGGGTATACCATGCATGTGTTTACTTATTGACATTGTAACTCCCAGCAGGAGGATAAAATGTTGTAGTGCTGCTATGCTACAGTAGGTGGCAGTAACAGGCAATGTTATAAACCCTTCCCACACTGTAAGCCCGCATGAACACTACCAACAAAGGAGAAGTTAGGCCCTCAGAACTGTTTTTGAATCTTTTTTTTTTTTTTTTATAAACACAGAAGAATTATGTTGAACTGTATGTATTTATAAAAAGGTATACATTCTAATATATTCTGTTTTTAAAGAGGCTTAAAGAAGTAAACAGATTGTTTTTAATAATATTTATTTAGGTGAGATATCGTCAATGAAAATGACAAAGAGAATGTAGGTGTGAGAGAGGTAGGCTAGTTGTTCAGATTGTTTGCATTTTGAGTTTCTCCTGGTTACGAGGACCGATTGTTGCACTTTAATATGCAGCATTTTATTTACATTTCTTAATGTTTCTTCACTGCCACAAGCTTGATCTCACACGAAACGGTCCGCTATATTTGTGCGAAAGGCTTTAACTGCTTGCAAACCTACAGACCAGTCAATGAAAGGACTCTATATTGTCTCTAATCCTACTTAACAATTTGTTTAAGGGGACATGAAGGTTGATATAATCCTTGAAAACAATGACAGTCTAAGATTACATTAAAGCAGAAAGTTTACCTACTGTGTACCAACACTTGACACTAATGATAAATACTGTTGACACTTGGTGCTGTCACATTCCCTTCCATACATAATCAAATGTGGTGTTTTGTTTATATTACATACCTCATTGTTGAAATAGATCTGACTCTATTCAACAAAGTTGAGCTAGAAAAAAACGTATAATTACCTACAAATATACTGGCTTTAGAGCATGTGGGTGACTTGGGAATGTCACCACTGAAAACTGCATTATCTAAAATAAATGGATTACTTAGAGTCTTCTTGACTCCGTTAATTCCTGGGTTCATGTGAAGTGCAGTGATACTATTCCAAACTTCTGAGAAGTTGCTTTTTGAAGGATTTTGTTGATCCGGTTCTGTTTATCTATAACTAACTTTTCATTTGTTAGAGTGGACCGAGTAGAATAGGGTCTGTGAGGGTCCAATGAAGATGTTGTTATTCCGTAAAGTTGCTGTGAGTCAGGGCCAGACTTTAAGAGACAGGCACATAAAACCACAAGGCCTCCATTCAGCAGATCGATCTGTAAATACAAAAATTGCTCATCTTGAATCCAATTTCAATGTGATTGTAGTTTTGTTTTAGTTTGTGTTCAATGTGGTGATCATTTTTTATTTATAATATGTTTATTTATGAGGAACTTTAAAATATGGAATTTTGCACTATTGCGAAATGGAGCAATACACTGTAAAAATGAAATAAAGATGTTTTCAGATGTGATCACTGCCTTGACGAGTTTAAACACATGGGTAATCACACATAGTTAATGTAAAACTACAGTTTTTTTCCATGCATCTGCAAAAGTGAAAACACAACCATACACACTGACGGTTGTGTTGCTTGCACTTTGTGTGTTTGTTGCTAGGCTCACTATAAACTGTTGCTTGGTACCTTCCCAACATACTCCTCTTTCATAGTGATCTCAGCAGACAGCTGAACACTCTCACTTTACCCTTCTTGACCTCAGTCACATGGCATTCACACCTGTGGCTGCCTCTGCACACACACAAACCTACCAACTCCCACTCTCCCAAAAAGCACAGAAACACAGGCTAAATATACACAATGCAAAACACCTACAACTTTGAATGGGAGAAAAAAGGCACGTAGAGCTGGTTTAACAGTATTGTTACGGACAACATGAAAAGACATCTTTGCATACAGTATGTTTGGGGCTTTGCTATACTTCTGGTATTTGATGGCAAAAACATGTACCATGGTCACAGATATTGACAAACTAAACGATTTACATAGTGTAGGTGTTCAACTTTTAAATAGCGAAATGCAAAAGAGAACACTTTTAGATTTTTAGAACACTAAAGGATGAATTTGATAGTTTGGGAAATAATATGCTTGTTTGTTTTCTTTGATGAACAGATTGACACAGCAGACTCAGGATAAATATGAAGCTACAGCCAGCAACCGATTGGCTTAGAAATAGGGAACCGTTAAAGCTCACCAACGTTGCTGGTTGTAACCTTTTATTTAACAGACTAATATGATGTTGCTTGATCTTCTCATCTAACTCTCCAAAAGAAAGCAAATACGTGTATTTCCACGAATTTTAAACTTCACATTAACATTTTACTTTCCCTCTGGTAAGAGAGATATGAGAATATACTGGTGAGTTCAGATGATGCTTTCGATTTTTATTTATTCATTTTTAGGAGACAACATGGAACTTGAAAGCAATGCATGTTAAAGGGATTTTTCTACCAAAATCAAACCCTTACCCTGTAGGCTTAAAAGGTGGCTTTAAAAAATGTATTATTCCCATCTTCATTAAGGACAAATCATATTGATCACAATAGGTACTAATGGTGACAAGTTTTTACAGCAGACAAAAACAATCCCCAGTGGTCAAAGCCAATTCTCCATGATCCACTTCTATCCATTTATATGTTTGGTTATTAACATGTATGGGATAACTAAAATATAACTGAAAAGAAATATTGTGCATGGATTATAATTTGAATGAAAATGTGTTAAAAGGTGTACTGTATGTGCACTATTGTGTTAACATCTCTCTGATTGCTGTAGCTGTGAGCCACATCTGATAGTATAAAGATGCTAATGAGTTTACAAGTTGTTTGGATAAATGTGCTCCTTCTGAAAGAGCTGCTGATCCAGTGGGCTGGTCAGTGCTATCTCTCTGTCCTCCTCTCTGTCTTCCCTGCCACTTTCAGGCCTCTAACCATCTCTGGAAGGACTTAAGTGTCAATTGGACAACTACCTTCTGTGAGAGGCCATAGACTGTTTGACTGACCGCTTAAGATAAGGCTGAAAAGTCTCTCAACCACATAAAAAGTATTTATGATTGTTTAGCTTATGGGGCTGTGTTCAGAGTATAAATAATGTGGAGACCTTAATGCTCAAACAAAGACAGGAACAAGAAGTGTGCCCAATAGCAGACCGACAGAGGGTAGACAAAATAACATACAGCACAATATCCCTGCAATCAAGTACCAACTACTGTAGATCACAATTCAAAAGGAATCTACAAAAGTAATTGAAATTAGTGTGTCAATATTGTGTGTCAGCTTTGGAAAAAGTTTGACAATCCTGACAAAACCTTTTTGAGAAGTCTTAAAGAAGGACAAATTGGCCAGATAGAACATTATTAAATGTGTGCAAAGACCAAAGAAATAGGAAAATAAAAATTATGAAACATGGAACAGTAAAAGTCTAAAAAAAGATCATCAGAACATGCTGAAAAGTGGGCAGCCATAATCCAGCACCCACTTTCAGGTGTAATGCCAGGACCTTCAAAGGCAATGGCAGGAGTTTCCTATCATGCTTGTCTTTCATTATGTGAGGAAAACCGGAGCACCTGCAGGAAACGGACGCAAACAC
>NC_048413.1:16832318-16881031 GCF_013103735.1 Etheostoma cragini
CAAACTGGGGTTTGAACGCCAAGTGTGATGACATCAGTGTTTAGTGTTTCCCCATTGGTCATTGCCTTTAAACTGTATTGCCGTGACACATGCTTTCCCAATTGTCTATCAATCAGCTGATTAACGTCCTCAAGACGTGGATGTTGTTGTTTTCCACTGCCACCCATTACAACCGTTTTGCATGGGCAGAGAAGGCTGCATGCAGATGATTGGCGTGTTTGTATGAAAAACATAACAAACAGCAGTGAAACAAAGCTATTTCTAACTAAACACATTCCAAGTTCCGAGGAAATTGTGAAACTTGTCCAACATACCATAACGACACCTCCCTTTCTTATTGCTGATTCAGACAAACTTCTTGACTGACTTGAAAGAATTAAAATTGATAAGATCAACTTGTGTAACCCACAATTTCCATACCATGTGTTGATGCCTGTATTTGTTACTTCTGAATAAAAATATTTCTGGTCATTTCACTAGTCTACTACAATCATATTAACTTATAGTATGTGACAAAAACAGGCATCTTCTGTATTGAGAAAGGGTAAATAGACCCCGTTGTCAACTGGCATTAGCATCCTGAGTGGTCGGATCAAAAGTGGACAGCTCCAAGTACAGCTGAAAACACTCTCACAATGCATTGAGGAGACATTGAGATTGGAAATCTAATGAGTGTCTCAGGATGAGTGTGACTAGAGTCTCTCAAAATCTGACAAAAATCTTTTAAACTGACCTTTGTCGATCTGAAATGAAGATAGATTCTGCAACTGCATGGCCTATTTCTCGCTTAAAATGTTTTCAGAAACACGTCTCGGTGAGTAAAATATAGTAAAATATGAGATTGTATTCTGAACAAGCCACCATGACAGTCTGGCTTTGAACGAAGGGGGTAAGCCTCTCTTCTCTAAGCGTAGCTCCTATGGCGCCATTTTGATGCTAATAAGCCATCAACTGCCGTTAGCATTCCATTGACTGCCATTCTTTTTGGGGCCACTTTGAGAGGGAATGAGTTTACATCTGAAGCATTTAAAGACTATTTGTCCATTGTTTATATCTAAAGAAACACGACAATGCATAAAAGGCTTCATTACCTTATGCCTCATGTTATGGCTCCATAGCAGACGTTTTTGTAAAAATAGGCTAACGATTGTGTCATAACCACACAACCTACTTTCCCACAGTAGAGGAATTACCGTATAGTACAGGGTAAGCTCGCAGACAGGACTTACATTAGTTATTTAGATTTAATTAGTATTGTTAACTAGCATTTTAGTTAGCAATAATTACCCTGTGCCTATGTCATCTTGCATATGTAATCTTCTTACATATACCTAGGCTCTCTGTCTCTGCAAGATTTGGAATGATTGAGATTTCTCTTGGCACAGCTACCAGAAGACTTACAACTTTCAGACAGGTTGCCCACATCACATTCACATCTACGTCGTCCAGCTCAGTTGGAGGCTGTGCAGTAACGGTCTATCACTGTAAAAGTGCTTCTAATATCCTTCACTGGTTTCAGTCAAGAGCAACACGATCTGTTGATTCATTTTTGGGAGACAACACAGATTAGTGCCGCCTGCTGTTATGGGAGGTATTACGACTCGTCGCTTTGGTCTGTGTCTTTTTTGACAAACTCAGGGAGACTGATCAGTCCAATGGCCTTTTCTGCTGAGGATCGGCCGTCTGGTTGGTGTGTCAGGGGCTTAAGTTGGCAAAGGCGTGGACGCAGTGGCTGGGAAACGGTTTCATTGCCTTTCAAGTTCTTCACAATAAAAGTCCCCTGTTATTTTGGTATTTAAAGGGCCCATAACATGGTGCTTTTTGGAGGCTTTTATATAGGCCTTAGGGGTCCCTAATACAGTATCTGAAGTCTCTTTCCCAAAATTCAGCCTTGGTGCAGAATTGCAGCCACTAGAGCCAGTCCCACAATGAGCTTTCCTTAGTATGTGCCATTTCTATGTCTGTCGGAGGAGAAGAGAGGGGGGGCAAGGTGGAGGGTGGGGGTGTGGCCTTGACCATTGGCCACTTTGCTCATTTGTCTGTGTGGGCAAAGTAGACAAAGGGTAGGTAACCTTGCCTCTATGACCTCATACGGAGCAAGATTCCAGATCGGCCCATCTGAGCTTTTATTTTCTCAAAAGCAGAGCATTCCCTGGGGTCAGTTTACACCTATTGCCATTTCTAGCCACTGGGGGACCATAGGCAGGCTGGGGGGGACTCATATTAATATAAAACCTCAGAAAGTGAAATTGTCATGCCATGTGACCTTTAAATGGTTTAATTATGAAGCCGCAAAATAAGGAAATGTTGTGTCTTCATCAGCAGTAACGTAACATGTTGCTGCTGTGCTCTAACGACTCCTATAAGGGAACATGAAATGTAAAATAAAGCAGTTATAACATAAGCTAAACGTCAAACCACAGAGATTCACTTAGCAGCTACAAATGTACTGAGAGCTGAACATAAAGACTTTTAAAAACATTTTTTTCTCCTGCACAGGTCCTGCTGCCCGTCAGTAGACATCCTTATGTTGGCACCAGTTTATAGGTGACATAAAGACATAAGACTTTGGGCAGCGCTTTTTCATTAGATTTATTTGAGAGTAATACCTAACATTATAAACACACACAACCAGCCTATATGCAAACAGGAATGATGTATGTGTTTATTTGCATATGGGGAAGAGAGATCTGATCACAAGTGGTCACTCAGGACGCATTTGGAGACGCATTCTACTGACTGGTGAAAACACACATATCAGAGCTATCTACTGTGATCGGATAACTTAGGACAGATGTTTATGCCAGTTGGAAACTGGGTCATAGTTAATGTGACTTTGACTGATCTTGCCTTCAAAGGAGGGCCAGGGTCTAATTAAGATTCCTTTATGGTCATCCTGTGTAAACTTTGGCACTTCAGATTCTCTGTTGGACACCTGATGTTGGGGGCCTTATATCCAGACTCCGTTTTAGTGGCCTGAGGTGTGACTTTAGCACCGCTGCTCTCACCCCGCTGGGTCTGGATAAACACAAGCAAGTGACTTCTTGGTGAGAGACAGAGCTCAACCCACCACACATGGAGGGAATGACATTAGGAAAATTACATTTAGATATCTTCTTTTGAACAATGTGATACATCTCATAAATTGCAACTGGCAGTTTAAGCTTTAAGGAAAACCCAGAGACGTATTATTTACATACAGTACAATTACATATGATATGTCTGATTTCAGCATAAAGGGGCTCTATTGCACATATTGTTGTGGTGAGTACAGACTAAAAAACAAAGGAAATACTAAATAGTCTAGTCTAGTTACTAAAACGTCATTTAAAAAAAAATAAGAAACCATGTACTATGTGTAAGGAAACTAGTCATTCAGGAACTGGAGTGGGAAAAACTGAATGGGCTGTTTCCCTTTCTAGATTACAGTGTTGCTTTTGGCAAGGCACTCGGTATTTCCCCTTCCCGTTACACAATTGTATGGCAATGTAAACCAAACTGTAGGACTGAGATCTACTGTAGTGATGTTAACTCTAAAAAACAAAAAACTAGAGTCCTCTTAAGGTTGCTTAAAACAAGCTAGTTCATACAATCTCCAACCACAACTAACACAAGTGTTTAAAGTTGTTCCAAACAGCCTAACCTGAAAGCTGGGCCAAAAAGCCTGCCATACAGATGGGTGAGACAACATAAAGCAAAGATAAGCAACATTTTAGACAGTCTCTCCTCAAAGATAAAAGTTAACTTTACGCCCTGCACATGACAGGGATGTAAGTTGTATGAAGAATAAGAAAATTGAGAGCTTTGAAGAGAAGTTCCAGTCAACTTTCTAAACGCTGAATGTCAAATCTGTTTGTCGGATTATTGGTTTAAGAAATAAAAGAATGGTTAGAAGCAAACCCCCAAATTCTGTTTAGGGGAAGGGGAGCATGTTGGCCCCATCAAACTAATTTCATACCAGAACTAAAGTTGTTGGATGGTTGACAAAGGGGAAAACAAATTTGCTTTACCAGTGGTTGAGAAAAAAAAGTTTGGCATCAGGCAATATCCACGCTACTATGTTATTATTTTTAAACAGTGTTTCTAACGAAAACACCCTCTGTTCTCATAAGCACAAGTTCAGAAATGATCTGCGCATGCTGGTACGGCTGGACATGGAAATTGTTGCAAATTGTTTGAATAATAGCTTGCCTCCTGCACTGTGTAGGCAGTAGTAGCTTTATAAAAGGCTGAATTTAAGATGCTACCTTCCCACTGAATGAGGTTGTGTTTTCAACACGTCAACGCCAAGTACACCATATGCTTGTTGTTCATTTTGTTTACACTGTGAGAACACTTTTGCTTCATTAGTGAAAATAAAAATGGACATATACTTTTTCCAGTTTTTAAAGCTTGTTCAATATTCTGTCTTTTGTTGTCATGGTAGGAAAAGACAGGGAAGACAACAAAATAGACAATAAAATAGGTTTAGATAGTAACATGTATTCAAAATCGTCAACATTTAGCATGTTAATATGTTTATCATCCCTCAAACTACAGTTTGGTCAAACTGGAATTCAGTCATTCAAGGTTTCTTGAACTAAGTGTTGTTGAGTGACAAAATTAGGATAAGATTCATGCTCTGGGAATCTTGAATACCTCAACCAAAACCTATTTGTGTCTAAAGTTTAAGGTAGTAGCCTACTTCATATTTTACTGTACTTTTGGGGCAGATTTATAGGCTACCTGTTGCCCCACTCTGGGTTTTGTACCTAATATACCGTATCTTCCTTGTGCAATGAAATGGTGGAATTCTTGGGACAGAGTTGTAGTAAAGACTGGATGATGCATCTTACCTGAGACATCTAGCGGAAACTCGGCTGACCTCACAGTTAAAAAAAATCCCTGGATGTTTTTTCTATTTAGACATTTTCCTTAAAGCAATACTGCGACAAACAGGTGAGTCACCATGCTGGCTGCATGTATTATCAAGTTCATCTTTCTGCAGAGTGGAAAGGTGCTTTACATAAATATAAATGATTACATAATTTAACACCAATACCAATGTATTCATCTGGATTATTCAGTAAAACAGTCAGATTACTTTCAACTGATCCAGATCAAACTATATACTGTAAATGGGAAAACCATCATGGCCCTCAAACAACCAACAGGACAATAGGTTTTCAGATAAAAAAATATTTAAAAACATGTTTAATATTAATATTCACATAGAGCTGTGAAGTGGGTATTTGTTTTGTTTTCCCCATTCTCTATTCCTATATACATTTTTTCTTGAAACAATATCCTCAATGTTACCTAACATGGAAACACAGGACTTTCCCAGATGATGTAACAATCCTTTAAGTTTATTTTATGGCCACCAGTTTTAATTATTTCAACTTTGTTTGCCAAAAATCATGTGTTGCCATCACACATATGATGTGATAAAAGACATTTTCTTTGATCAGCTTTATATTTTGTCACTTAACAAGTAACTTAACAAGATGTTTTATATTCAGTTACACCACATGCATTTCAATCAGTATTTCATTGATTAAATTACTTAACCTTGTCATGAGCTCTGTGGCCAATCAAACAGGGTGTTAGGGAATATGTGAAAGACTGGAAGGTGACAACAACTCTACAGTTGGTTTAAACAAGCTGATAACTGTTGCTGCCTCAGGTGCATCTGTTTTAACAATCCGGCTGAACAGGTTGGCATTACCTGTCAGTGAGCAGCACATGTTTCATTTTATGACTGAAGAAACTCACCACAGACGATGACCTATTAATGAGCTAAGATAGTTACAGTTGTTTGACTCCTCCGTCTGATTGATAAGCCTTCTTGTCAATGGAAAAAGTTTTCTAGTTTGAGTCATGACTATTTCAACCTAAAACATATTATTATTACCTTAATTCCTAAATGGTCTAAAAGGCAAAGTGAAAAAGCTAATTTAGTTCTGTAAGAGGATTAACTTCCCGATTAACTCTTCGATATTGGCTGCGTTACCAAAATGAATGTCTTGTTCTATTATACTGTACATTCCATGAGTAGAAAATGTATAAAACATAGGAAGAAAGAAAAAGGAAGTGTATGCACACAAGATATGTTTGCATACACCTCTTGTCTTATGAACATTAGAGCCATTAAATACACAAACTTCCTGTTTAAACTACCCTCCCTTCCCATCCCGATAACTGCTTTAAAAGTGATGAAAAATAATATATTCCATACGACAGTACCAAGAAATTCAGTGTTTGAAAAACATTGTGATACCAGATCTTTATTTTCAAATTCAAAAACCACAACCGTAATACAACACTTCCCAGATACTTAAGTTTCAAAATGATACCGATGTGTTTTAAATATGTGGACCAATAATAAATAGACTACTTAAGTGTGCAGGCATTTTTCATGTCTGGGCATGCCAGTGGAAGTACCCATCTTCCCCTTTGATTAAAATTCACCATCCAGTGTGTTAAGTGACCACTGATTGCAGTGGTGACCCAATAATATAGCTCCATTTGGCTCCTGAAAGGTGTGAAATGGCACACTTCTCCCTGAACCCCCCTGTCTTTGTTTTTGGGATTGAATTAACAGACAACACAGGCAACTCACAAAAGGTGTGAGTCCCACTGGTTATTCAACCCCCCCCCCCCCCCCCCCCCCCCCCCCCCCCCCCCCCCCAGTCTGTGACACAGCCCCAAACTCCACCCCTGTTAGCAGACACACTCTCACCGGCCTGATTATACAGCCCTCACCCTTCCCACTTCTCTCAGTACAAGTCTAACTGCAGCAGGAAGCGCACTCTTGGATTACACTCGCCTATCACAGGAGTACAGTTTGTCTTCAGAGCAGCTCCAAGCCCCACAGAGCACGGCAGCATGGGGAGCAGCATGTCATGTGTCCCCCAGCACAACTTCCGATTCTCCAGCAAGAGTTTTATACGCCGAAACAGGTACGAACAAACCAACTTGTCCAGGTTTTCTTACTGTACTTGTCAGTGGGTGATGCCACAGGGTGCCAGTTTTTAGACTCTGCGTTTCAGCTGGAAAGAAATTCTTTGTTTTTCTCAGTGTTTTGAGCACTTGGGGTTAAACAGAGGTTGTTAAATTTGTGAGTCCAGGGATACAGGATAGTCCCAAAGTTGTGCCTGAGCAGTGCCGTCTGGCCAACAGTGCTGATCCAGTTACCATTTGCCTCCTCTTTGCATCTAATCTGCCAGTTGTTAGTGAATGTGGTTTCCCTCCAAAATCAGGACCTGACCCCATTCATTATCATGATCAGACAGCTGATATATAAGTTAATAGCTTGTAGTGATCTGACCTGATTCTTTGAACATGAATATGGGGGTTGGCTGGCATTGGTTAAAGGTGTTCTAGTTATCTTTAAACCTCCAGGATTATATGCCTGGGCATGTCACCCTTGGTACAGCTCACTCTGCTGGACCACCACATCTTCTAACTAGACTCTGCTCCAGTCTTCTTCCCTGTGCTATGATGATTACGGGTCTGGTTTTGTCATATGTGCCATGTAGCTCTTGGTTTTCAAATAAAAACAGGGGCATGGCAACTCAAAAAAAAAACAAAAAAAAAACGTGTTTCTGAAACCTAACGGCTTATGCTTGAACACTGATACTCCTTCCAAGTTGGGTAGAACTCGTGGACAATACGTTCAGTGTTCCAGTTTCCTCTGTACCCAACTAACTCTTTATGTTGATGAATAAGGCCAGGCTCAGGTATTCCCCACAGAGAAGAGGAATGAGTAGTGGTTGAATGCCGCAGCAGTAATTTAAAAATTGCTGGGTATTCAAATGAGCTATCTGTCTTATTATCTACATTCCTCTTTACTTTGTGATTGTGGATTGCATAAGGTTGCATGGTTTTCATATTTTGAGCATGAATACATTGTAAAACATAAATGTAGTGGAATAGCATCACTCACAACAACACTAATCAATGATCGTTGCTGGACATGGACTTCCTGATTAGACAGACCTTGATTCCCACCACGGAAACAAAAGCCTGCGTTGTTGCTCTGAGGACACTGGCACATATACGTATGTGCAGATAAGGAGATTATCTACAGGCGTAGATTGTAAAAGTAGTACCCCAGCCTTGTCGTTAAAGTTAGGGAGCTTCCTCATTAAGATGTGACACTAATGGTAACAGATGAGGGTCATGCAAAACAAAGGACATTGAATGCTGATTTTTCTATGCATATCCCCGCTATCAGAAACACAAGACCTGATTGTTCTTATCATTTAAATGGCTGGCATTGATGGAACAAAGACAAGGGGCTCCGGTCAGTTCATATCACATTAGACACAAATCATGATTCAAAGTCATTAATCTGCTGTGACTATTTTTTTAAATCTCAATCAATATCAGTGATTCAAGACTTAGTGTGTAACTTAATTACTATGGGAATAAAGTGAAAATAGAAAAACAAGTTACATATCCTGGATGTAATACTGTTGTATTTAGTTTAACTCTCCATGTGACAACAGTAGACAAGGAAGGAAGAAACAGAAAATATTCCTCACTGCTTTAAGAAAACAGAATAGCAAACATAGAATAGATGCTGAACATTGGAACACGTGTTTTTTCTCTCTCTTTGACAGCAGTCGCCTGTTTCGCAAGAATTACCCCCAAGAGGGACAGGAAAAGTCCAACAGCATCATCAATATCCTGTGCACTGTCACCCCCAGAAAGGTAAGAGAAACCATCAGCTGGCAGATGGTGATAGCATAATATTCATGCTATATCTTTAAGTGTCAACCTGTGTATGCTTTGATTTTAGTGGTGTCTCTGACTGATTTTTAACAGCAGTTCTAACTGGCTTGTCATGAATGTCATGTATAAAATTCACTAACAATTTGACTTGTTGCAGGAAATGTCCCCTAAAGATCTGCAAAAGATCGACAACATAAAATGGGATCCTCCGTTCCCTTATGACCCGGCCAGTGGCTGGAAGAAGAGTAGCATCAATGTGAAGAATTATGGACGAATGATTCACAGCTCCAAAGTTCGTTTTCGCTTCCTCCACTGCCAGGTGATTGGAACAAAATTACTTTTTAATGACTCTATGTTGAAATGTCAGGAAAGCAACAATAGAAAAAAACAAAACTAATAGTGCACAATCCTTATTGTGGTTAATGAGGTCAATGACCAAGCCTACAATGACACATCCTGACAGTCATCTATGTGAAACCTATGAGTGTCAAAAGAAAATCGGTGGAAAGCAACAGGATGTTGCTCTGCGGGCACCAAACAAAGACGGAAATTCGCTGTTGGTATAGAAGTGGTGGCTGGCTGTGAATAATCCAATCTGTTCTCCACAAAGCGGACCACAGTTTGTGTTTGGACATGCTTGCTTTTGCTGCAATTGTGAAACATCTCTGAGATAAAACCTCAGGGTAGAGAGAGTTCCTCTGATCCCAGAGACTGATAGAGGATGCACCGGCTCCTCACTGTGGGAACTGCAATTTGTCAGAGCTTTGACACAACAGCTGTCTAAACTGAAAAAGATTGATTGAATGTATGGCGTCATGATGGCAAAAGAACACATTGTATTAAAACAGAATATACTACCAGACAGGAAGGAAATCACTGATGAAACCATACATGACTTTTCAAAGAAAGAGAGGATTACTGTAAAAAAAAAAAAAAAATACTTAATTGCATTTTTTGATGAGAACATTCCCTGTTGGTGCTTGAATCACAAGACCAAGATGTTCCAAAATAAAAAATAAATATATTTAAGGAATAATTCATCTCAAATCTCATTCTTCATATGAGACATCAGAACAGACAACAGAGTACAATATAGGTTTCTAGACATGTGCCTATGTGCATGCAGTTTCATTTAATCAACACCAAACCAGCTGATTTGACCAATTAGTTTTCTAATTAAAAGTGTGCCAATCTGTAAAAATCAACTGCTGTACTGTACATGAATATTTATAATACTGTAAAACAGGGATTATAGTTTTCTTGCGAGACATTCATTCACAATCATCTGTGTCTTAGACTGTTTCAACTTTTAACTTAAATTATATCTGCAGGACGTACATGACTGCTACCTGGATCTCTTCCAGACACACCTTCATTTTGTCTCCAACAACACAACCGGACTGACATACCAGGTGAGTTTTTAAAAATGTTTTTAAGACAGGTAGTATTATCACAATCCTACCTTCAAATCCAAGGTTGAGCAAGATCAGCTAATATCTCAGCGTTGATTGTTACAGTTTTAATATCCCTGTAGGGCAGAGTTTTACGTTTTGTTGTCATACCTTTTGACACGTACCCTGTCAACCAGCTTTGTGCTGGTAAACAGAGAGAATGATGGTGCTTCGTCACCTGTCTCATAAAGCATGAACAGCCCTAAATTATAATTTCAGTGTCTGTATTAGTCAGAATAGATGACGGAAAATGTCAGGCAGACATGAATAAATCATCAACTTACAAGGCTGACATCAGCGATAAGATGATTAAATTCTTTGTTACAATTTAAAGCTGAACAGTTGTCTCAAATAGAGCAAGGGAGGTGTTGCAGAAACTGCTTTTGGTATGTGAATGGGAAAATGTTTTTTTCTGTTCAAAGAATGGTGATCAAGATTTTTGTTGTTTTGTGTTCAGGGAACTCTTCCGTTAAAAGAACTCACCATCTGCAACTTGCAACAGAACTGCAACCACAGCCAGCCCCAGGAATTTGCCTTTCAAATAAACGGTAAGTTAGACTTTACTAAAAAGGACACAAGTGGGTGTTGGCACCAAGCCCTGGAATGTTGTAATCAGTTTTTTTTAGTTTTACTGGTTGTGCTGAATTTAGCAAATTAATCAATCAGACTGGATCCAGCTAATCCTTCAAAAATAAATAAATGATAAAGAAAGACAGAAAATAAAATAGAGTTGGAGCAAAAGTCCTGGTCTTTTTGCTCATATTTCTTTCAATTTAATGCTCCTAATCTGTAATTATTTCAACCCCTGCTGGTGGTTGGCTATGTTTGTCCCTCTGATCAGTAATGGATCAAAGTAAAAACTCTCCTTACTTACAAAACCAGAAAGAAACCACACACAATTTTCAAGCTGCAGCATTTCCAATGTTGTCACATTCCAGTGATTCAAAGGTGCCGCAACCCGCTTCACCTCCATTCAACCCCTAGACTAACTAGAGCTGGGCCCCCTTCACCCTTGGTCAGGGGGCCAAACCGGCCTCAAAAGCCCCGCTTGTTAGGCAACAGGTGCACTTCAGTCAGCCCAGCTGTTGCGCAGAAAAGCCAAGCTACCGCTCTTAGCCTTGTCACTGCATATAATCTATAGCACATTCCTAAAACTGCTCAGGTTAAGGCACTGTGCCAACGTCACTTATCTTTCAAACTATGAATGAACAAAACCAATCTGAAAATAATAAGCTGCTGTAGTGACTAAGAGGGCTTTGGTTCTTGCCTGGGAAACAACAAAATTAGTAAGTCAGGGATTAGGTAAAATTACTCCTTAAAAAAAATCCCTTGTGTGAAAAGTCATGGGTGCGTGTAAGGTTTCAGTGTTCATATATCTTCACCCTTAATATCTTACAGAAATCTGAACACATCTCTGCTGCCATAATAATGACACACTTTGGTGTTGCTTTCTCATTTTTTACTTTACTTTTTAACATTGCAATTTCCCGGATCAAGCTTGTTATTTTGTGGTATTGTATTACACATTGTTTTCATTGTTCAGTGTGAAGCTTATTAGTTAGCTTATAGGATGCATCACTGACGGGAAACATGCAGAGGAAGCATGACCAAATTCTGAGTCAAATGAAAGATCTCCTGTAGAGATTTCCTCCTGCTTTTTCCTCTCGCTGAGCTGAGAATATGAATCAGCTTTGGCATAAAGTTGTGTTAGAGTTAGAATGTGATAAACTAAACACAGCATGAAAAAGTCTGTAAAGATTCCCGAAAGCCTTCACATGGTTTGAGTTAATGTGGCTGTGAAAGTATAATGATTTTTAATTCTTTTTAATATTTAATGAGCTCTGTAAACTGACTGACAGTTTGAATGAGAGAGTCTCGTTATGTGCTCTCAGTCCCAAGACTTTCCATATAACTTAATTGCTTGAAATGTGGAAAAGCATAACTTTTCAAGGGAGTGCTATGGTCAAGGTCTACCCTTAAGAACTCGGATCAAGTGAAAGTCAACAGATGAGTCAAGAGTGGCAGCTTACTAAGGAGTGGTTGGCTATGGTTCCAGACAATTACAGTACAAATCAATGGGGCTGGAGAAACAGGCTATCTTTGCTGGTTATCTCTGGTATGTGTGGGACTGATAGATAGAGAAGGATTCCAGCTCTTTTCATCTCAGGTCCTATCTATTCCTCCTGTAAAACCAGTTTGTGGGAGGGAGAGACAGCTCGGATTTTTTTAACGCCAAACGAAGCAGGTCAAGTGGGATCTTCCATTAGAGGTCTTACATGTGGTTTTCCGTGTTAAAACATGTGTTAACATTTATTGTGCTTATTGCACATGTTCTGAACAGCAAGAAAATCACACTGTGAACACCAATAATGATTCACCACCAAGGCAGAAAAAGAAACCTGGGTGACACGTTCCCTTTTTGAACTTGTGACCTTTGCCCTCCCCACAGGTGTCAGCCTTAACCCCATCATTGTCTACTGTGCCAAACAAGAAGAAATGGACCTATGGTTTGGCCTGCTCAAAGAAAACATTGAGGCCAATGGGGGCACACCAATTGCACCCGAAAACTTCACCAGAGTGAAAGTAAGTTTACCAAAACCTTACTCCAAATAGCCTTTGTTAAATTATATCAGGCTGCATTACAGAAAACTGGCTTCTTCAAACAAGAACTTGAGTGTTGTCATCTTTTAATCCACCTGGTGGATCAGCCAGGAAAACAATTTGGCTTTAACCACTTCTGATAAAAAAACAGGGAGTGCGTGAGTGTATAACTTGCATGAGTCAAGTAGGTCACTGCTGGCTCTCCCTGAGGCCTGGATACTAGTCCTCATGGACAGCCTTTATTACATGAACCCTCACATCTGCAAAGGGCTTAAGTGCTGACTCCACAACCACAGGTGGGGAACTAGCTGATGACACATGACCCTAGGTGTGTCAAGACAGAAGAAAACAACTGAACTGATGATGCTTTTATAAGCCTATAGCTTAGAAGCCTTGTTAAACAGTGTTTAAATTTGCTGAAGGGCAGAGCACTGTTCATATTTACTTTGCTGATGACGTTCTCATGCACCTATCATAGCTACACCAGGACAAGACTCATGAGGGCAGAGAGGAGCTGAGGAACTCCATAAATAGAGAGCCCATCTACGAGTGGGAGGGCTCTCAGCGAGACAGCCTGGGCACCATCACCTATGTCACTAAAGTCCGACTGCAGCACCTGCCCTGTCAGGTAAGACATTACTACTGCATATCAAGAGTGAATCACTATGAACAGTCACACGGAAGTAACACAAGTTATCTCTGCTGTTGTCTGGAATTATACATGTAACTCAACATACATACATGTTTTCAAACGGAATTTTCTTACATGATGAATAAAACTGGATAACACCAGTCTTAAATCCAGGTGACTCACATAGTTTTTAAATTGTGCAACACACATTACGTCAAAACATGAAAGGAGTCAGTGGAAAGGGTGTAGTCCATATTTTGGCAAATGGTACCTCTCTTACTGATTTAACACTCTTTTCTTTATTTTCCTGTCAAGCTGTAAGACTGTGTCAGACACCTGCAACCAACTGTTGATATGACTCGATATGACTGAACCAAATCACAAATAAATAATGCTGATAGCAGCCAATAAAAACAGTAGTCATGACACGGCTTGCACGGATATCAACAATTAATTCACTGTGGGAAACAGCGGCAGCCCTATTGAAGTGTGTGAGATTTAGGGCCCGGGTGTGCGAGAGGCATTTGCCCAGCTCACGCAGTGACTCGACTCACCTCACAGCTGGAATGTCAGCTGTCTGTCCAGACACACCCTCCCAGAGGGAGAGGAAACATAAACTCTCAGTCTGCCGCACCTTTAAATGCCCCACTAACTGGTTTGACTGAAGATCTTACTGGGATTTAAACTGTGCCTCTCAACAGAGTATTAAAGGATAATAAATGTTTGCACCAGGTCCCACGGTTGCCTCTCAACTTTGTCTTGAATAACGTCAGAATAACTGGAGTTATCATGGCTTGTTTTCTTAACTTCAGAAGAAAGTAACTGGTGCCATTTCTTCTTGAACAATATCAAAACGTGAAAACATTTTGATAGATACAGAGGTACAACAGAGTTAGATACATTACTTTAAATTTAGTTTGCTTTAGGTTTCACTTTTATTTTGTTATGCCAGACTTGATCATTTTCCTTTCACCTTGCACATTTCAAAAAGAAATTCACTTAATAAACCCTCTTGTTGCCTTAAAACTGTTAACATGTATAGTTGACTACCTTTTGTCGTGGGAGGACTTTTGACACCATAAAGTCATGAATGATTTAATGGTGAAAAAAGTATGCAGGGAACATAATATTACAGTATTGAAACATCTACACACCCACACACACAAAGATAATTAGCAGCTGTAATCTTGTGTCCACAGGAACAGAGTGACAGACTGCTGGTAATGTACCCATCAACGCTGATCATCCTATCAGAGGAGAATGATAGGCTCTTCTACAAGGTAATACTGGGGGTGGCTGTGGTTCAGTGCTAGAGCATAAATGTGTGTGAGTGTTTATTTGATGTGGAGGTGGCACCTTGTACAGCAACCTTGGCCACAGTGTATGAATGCGTGTGAATAGTGAACAGTTGCTGTACTATGTAAAAGCGCTTTGGGTAGTTGTTGAGACTAGAGAAGCGCTATATAAGAACAGTCCATTTACATTTACATTTTATTGAACTCACTGAACTTTTATTAACTTAATCATGTCCTGGGTGTGTGCAATTAAGTGTTTGCATAAAAGATGTGTGTTAAAGAATCATTATGATTACAGGGAAAACTTCCACTCAACATGTTTACTGTGACCACACCCTGCCAAGACGTAAAGCCCAACACCTTTATGATTGAAGGTAAATATACTGAATCAGTTGGCTGTTCTAGTGCAGTGTCTTTAGCACACTGGCATTTCAAAAAACATGTTAAGGGGATTTAAATGAGTGTACATTCTTATGCATGTTTTACGCTAAGTGGCGCTTTCCATATATCTGCTAGCGTCACAGAGTGTAACCATGAATGAGCTGGTTTTATCCCCAGTGAATAACAATCTGACTATAGCACATTCCAGTGAGACAACGGACCAAATGACATGCTTTGTCCCCCCCCAACTCTCTTCCCAGGGACGCTGATCAATCCCATAGTGGTGTCGTGTCTGGATAGGGCAGAGTTCTGCGACTGGATCCAGCATTTCAAAAGTGCTGACGTGCCCGTTCTCAGCCCCCCACCCCCTGTGTATGACATCATCTACACCCCGACGAACAGAGAGGTAAGGCCCACCCTCCTTCCTTTCAACAATTACACAACTCAAGTATGAAGACACGTGATAAAGACAAATAGCATGGCCCTGCTTCTTTTGGAAATTTACATTCAACACAAATATAATTTACAAATAATACTGAACTAAGTCAACGGTCTAATAGAAGATAAATAAAAGATTTTTGTTTTGTCAATTGTTGTAGTTTTATAATTGTTTGTCCTATTATCTCTAGGCTCCGCAGTTTGATAGGTGGAGTGGAAACAGCCATGGACGCACTGATTCTCTTAAGTTCAGCCAGTCACAGAGTGGATGCGGGTCCCACAACCTTCCCGTACCCATTCACAATGACAATCCTCTCTCCCCAGGGTACTCCGAACCCCTCTGTGTAAGTCAGCTTTGTGCTTTTGGCTACTTCTTAAGTTCAAGTGTTTTTACTAATAAACTGAAGCAAGCACACCAACACTACAATATTTGCACATATATAAATGTGGTTAGTAGTTAGTTGTACATTGCTAAAGAAAACCTTGTGTTTGTTTAGGTGAAGCTGAGCAGTAACACCTTTCTTTTAAAAAGTTAATTATTAAGGGAGGTCTGGAGACCAAACCACTCCTCCTGTTACAAAGAATCAGGTCATGATCCTCAGGCCTTCCAATAAAAACAATCAAAACAGACAGTCATCGTTCCCAAAAACGGCAACTTTTGGACGTAGAGCAATAAGAGTCCCTTGGCGCGTGTTGAATCAGTAGTGAAAAGCTTTTTTTCTAAACTTCAGTCTCTTTAAGAAGTACTAAAGCACTCTGCCTTATCAGGACTTTTGACCAAACTTCCCCGGGAAAAGGGGCTATGTAGGCCGACGGCCCATCCAATTAGCTTAACTGAAGAAGGCTCAATAACCAGAAGATTGTCCTGATCTGAACCACGGCTATCCCAAATAGATTAATACTCAGGCAATTGTGTTTACTAAAAACACAAATAATTCTAAATAAAACTAATGCTGTAGATGGGAGAAACAGTTTACAATACATGATGCCACTTGTGTTGAAAGTCTTGGCTGACTTGTGCCCTGGGTGCGTTTGTTGTCACTACAGTACAGCTCCAGTCGTCCCTCCTCGACAGAGACGGCCCACCTGGGCAGCAGGACTAACAGCGTGTCTTCCCACACCAGGCCCGAGCGCGACCTACGACCTTTGTCACTGCGCTACTCTTCCCCCCAGCGCAGGTCCTACCTCCAGCCTGTTGAGAGCTCAGTGAGGTCTCAGGTCTACAGCACACCCTACTCTGCCGTGCATCATGCCAGCCCACAGCGGCTGGAGAAAACCCCGCTTGTCAAGGTAATTCAGTCTGGCATCTAACTTGATAACTAAATATTCCCCTGGAGGCTGTTGACTTATTTTACATGTCAAGCGATCAGTAACTAAAATAGACGCACTAAGCAGTCAGCTTAGAGGGGTCAAGTATATAGTCTTTTATAGTCTTAACATATAGGGTAATAGAAGCATTTGTGCAGAATTGAAGTTGAAAGATTTATGTTTTTGATGGTGCTTGGGGGGAAGAAAACTACTACAGCTCATAAACAACACTTAAGCCACCATACAAAAAATGTACTATACTTAATGGGTATCCCTACATTACTATGGCAGTTAGGAGTGCAGTTTTTATATACAACACTGACAACTGAAAGCATATTTGTGAGACAACAGATTGCTGTCACACAAGCACTGCTACAGATTATGACTTGCATTTGTCTAAAATCTATATTTGGTAATATGATCCTACAGTGTGGCTTATTGTGATGTGACTAATGATTGCATTCTGTGAGAAAGAAAGACAAATAGCGGCAGAAAGACGGGGGGATAATTGGCAATTGATTTTCCTGTCACTGCTTGGTATTTAACGGTTTAACTCTTTTGTGATCAGTCCAACAGCTGGAGCACTCCTCAGACATCCCTGAACTACTCCCTGAACGCCCTACAGCGCCACTCGGACATGTGCGCCCCCAGACAGCCCTTGTCGCCCCTGTACGATGAGCCCTGCAGCCCTGAAATCTACTCCCTGAATGAGGTCAGGCCAGTGGTAAGTGGGTCAACGATACTGGTTCAATATATTGAATGAATAATATTCATTGCAGTTTTATTTAAATTGCAGTTTTTAAATATATATAT
Source organism: Etheostoma cragini (assembly GCF_013103735.1). Lineage (NCBI taxonomy): Eukaryota > Metazoa > Chordata > Actinopteri > Perciformes > Percidae > Etheostoma > Etheostoma cragini. The sequence continues at coordinate 16,849,955 of NC_048413.1, forward strand.
ATTTGCCAGGTGAAATTATCCCTAATGTTAACCATCAAAAGTCCTGTTTTACATGTTTATAGCTTCCCTACTTTGACACATGCCCCTTTGTTTTTAAGCAGCAGAGCTGGCAAGAGCCAATTGAGCAAAACCACCGCCACCACCAGGAGCAAGGCCCCCAGCTCCTACCCTCATCCTTCCAGCTCCGCACCCCTCCCATGGGAAGGCGCTGCAGGAGAAGCCTGGTCCTGACCAACCCCCAGGGTAAGGCCCTGGGCCTGGAGGTAGAGACTCCTCAAAGCCAAGCAGAGCAGAGAGCCGAGTCTGTGTCGAGGCTAAAGCTGCTGTCTGCACCAGGCCAAGTGCAAGAGCAGGTGAGAACCACAGAGATACTCATCTCCCAGGACACTCTGGTTTCTGGAATGCTGTGGCACAGTGCAACAGTAACGCACTGTAAGATAGCAGTGTGTGTATTGTTCAGCAACTGATATTTAAACAGGTGCCACAGATGAAAGATATTTTTGGAAACATGAGAAAATGTTTGTTATATCTGATTACAGGAAGTGACTTTCTTTTGTTTTCACATCTTTTCATAGAATGTCCTCCCGTCGAGCTCTGTGAGGAACACCTCTCAGATGCCTTATGGTTACTCACCAGGTAAGAACTCCAAGCCTAAAAATCATAAACCTGACAAACAACCTCTGTTTATGTGTGAAGTGACCGTGTGCGTGTATGTTCAACAGTTTATAATAAGTGGTTATATGCTTCAAATCATTCCAATAAAGATTTTTTAACTTGTCAAAAAAGTAGATTTCTATTCAAAAACAATGGGCACTGCTGCAAGATGCAGCTATAACACTGCAGTATCATATTTCCTCACAAGTGTGAGTTATGAAAGCCCTCACTAGCAGCCGCCTTTCTCAATACTACCAAGAACCAAAAACATTGCTCACACTCCATTAATCCTTAAATTGAGCACTTTGGATTGATTGAACTGTTGGGTCTTTCAGCGGGTAGACAGAGAGCTCAAGGCTACTTTATTGAAAGTGCAGGAAGTGTGCAAATGTGCCAATGAAATGGAGCTCTAAATTCCATTTATGCAGATGTCCCATGTGGGGGAAAGCCCAGTGTAAGAGAACACTTTTTCACAGACAGGCTTTACTCCTGCACTGTGATTGACAGCACACAACTGTGTAGGGTCACACATGTATCTACAAGCTCTTTTATCACAACTGAAAATGCAACTAGAATTGACCTGGTAATAGCATTTCACTGTGATTCACATCTTAATTCTCACATGTGCAAATTATTTAATCTGACAGGTTGCATGTTTCTACACAATAAGAAAGAGTGTATGAATATCAAATGAAGGTGGTATAGTGGTGGCATGTTACACTACCGGTTTTACAGTAAAACTATATGTTGGTACAAGGCCAATCACACAATACTATGTTGGGACTGTGTCCAACTTTATTCAGTCAATCATTGTTTGAAACTAAAAGCCTGGGAATCTTCTCTTGTTCCTATAGATCGCCACTCGTACCTTGAACCCACAGATCTAGAGGACCAGGAAATGGACTATGACAACATTTGGGAGTATGACTGTGATACTGGAATGATTCAGCCAACGTCTGGAATTTCGACACACTGGACAGGATTAGAATTTGGGGCCAGAGGCCTTGGTGCCATGGCAACCCAGCAGAGATGGTCATAAAACAAAACAATAGCCCGGCACTTGTCTGGACGTGTGCAAACAACAGATCTCTATCAGTGTGATAATAAAAAGCCAACTAGCACAGCCTGTGTTGCTCCCGCTGCATATAGCATTCACCAACAAATCCCATGAACTGCATCGTTAGAGGTTGGGTAGTCAACCAGAGGAATTATGAGTGCAGGAATGAAGATGAACAGGCTAAATCAAGAGATTATGAACTATGACTTCAACTGTCCGATATGTAGCAGTCAAAAGAGAATAAAGCAGAGAGGCTATTCTGTGTAGCTTTAATGTTATTTTGTATGTATTATATAAATGCACAACAGGTTTCTTATGTAGTGCACAAACCTCCAGTTTTGTTTTAATATATTTAAGTATTTCTAACATACTGTCCAGTTTACTTTTTGTTCTATATTTCGTTTTACTTGATTTAAAGCTATAAAAAGCATTCCATCAGAGCTTGTTATAGTAAAGGATGTATATTTTTGTAAATATTGTAGATTTATTATTTTATTATGCTACATTATCAAGGCAAGTAGATGTGGCTTCAACTCACTGCCTTAAAGGTGCTAATATTACTAGCACTACAGTACTGTAGAGATATCTGTGGCTTAATTTTTCATTTTTGTTTGAGGTGTTTATTTATATTTGGAATTAAAACTGGAAAAATTAATCAACAAGTATATCTGTTTTTTCTTGTTCTAATTATTTTCTTTAAGTGGCTGTAATCAGTGTTTTTCATAATGTCAATGTATCATATGACAATGTGAAGATCACTCGTAATGATGAACAACTGGAGAATTATTAGTTGGGCTTGGCATCGTTTCAAAATCTTTGATACCGAGACTTTGATAGCAGATTCTGAATGATACTTTTTTTGATACCAATTTTGTATAATCCATTTAAACAAAATAAAAAAGAAATTATTTATATATATATATATATATATTATCTTTATTATATATATATATATATGTATATATTTTTATTTTATATATATAGATATATAATTTATTTTCATGCACACATATGTGAGTATATATATATATATATACTCTGTGTATATATTTACTGTATATATACAAAAAAATGTATATATATTATAAAAAAGAAATTAAATATATACACACACACACAAATATATATATATAAATATATTTTATTTTATATATTTAGGTAATGTTAAAAACAAAAAACACAACTATGTGTACTGTAACTGCTTTCCACTTCCTCCAAGGGGTTTAAATCTGTGGCATAGGAATACTTAGGCATAGGCATACTTCTAAAAAAGTATATTGGTTGTTTCAAATTAAAGTACAGTGAATATATTCGGACATAAAAAAGGCTTAGAGTACTGTAGAGCCCCCATGGGTGAATCCGTTAGATTATGAAATGCATAACCCCGTTGGGACATGCACCATTTTCTTTAAAACTGAATAACTGTATGGTTTGTTCTGTGAGAATACTGCAACAGCTTAATGGGCTGAGATCAACTACAGGCTTCTTTAAAATGTATAGCTCAACTTGGCCATCTGTTGGAGAAAAATAGGAATGATTCTTAAAGAGGACAAGATATCCTGGAAATATTCAGCATTAGAGTTTAACAAGCCCATTTTTAATAATTATTATGTTAATACCTTGAACTAATTGTTGGGTCTATAATGAAAATCAAGTGTGAAATCATTTGAAAACTGGAGTTCTGGGTTCTTACTTGAGCTTACGTCACCCTCTGGTGTTTGAAGAGTTTCATCTTCAGGTCTAAGCAATTTTGGGGGAAACAAGAGACAGCACACATCTCAGAGATGCTATTTACTGTAATTAAATTGAAAGACAAACTATTAAACTGATGCTGGCGTAGACTACAGTTAACTAAATTAATTGTATTTTTGTAATGGTGTTTTGTTAAACTCCCACTTTGGGAAAGCAGTTTTGGATAAAAGCGTCTGCTAACTGAATGGAAACAAACCATCCTAAACACAAACTCCCTTCAATGCACACATACTGAAACCTTATTCACAAATGTCTAAAGCTTTCTTTCTGACAAATACACGTCTTGTCTTTGGTCATTTCATATGAATGCTTTCAGATGTTGAGGTCAAAATGTCAGGCAAATTAACTGGCAAGAAGCAAAGTAACCGGGTATTAAAATCAAACCCTTTTTCATGTCCATTCTATGAAGAAATCAATACAACTTGAAGCAATAATATTGCAAATACGTAATGTAGACATGCAACAGCATTTCAAACATTTGACAAATCTCTTAACGGACTGAGGTCTGAAGAATCAGATGGGTTGGTGCAAGTAAATTTCTTCTCACTGGCTGCCGCCTCCATCTTGACGTATTTACGCAGGTATCGGATGGCTGACAGAGCACTTACATTTGCCAGCAGAACTGTGTGAGAATACACATTAAAAGTGAGACATCACATAACTCGTTACCCACTAGACCCAACATTACATTTTTCTATTCCTATAAAGTTCACTTTTTCTTGAGGTTGATTTTATTTCAGTGCTTTGTTGATATTACCTCAGTAGTTACTGGGAGTAATTTTACAGCCTCAGAATAACATTAACAGTCAAGTCTTTACAGTCCTTAAAAAGCTAAAATTAATTGATCTTGATATAAAAATCTGTCAGTCTTAAAATAAATCTTTAAAAAGCATAATTTACAATTGTTTTGCCATATTAAAGTACATTAATGCTACATATTAACACACATACCAGCCTTCCAGGTATCTCCAACTTGTGGGTTGGCAGTCTTCAGCACCCATGAAGCAAATGCAATACAAACCAGACACATGTCTGACTGTCTGAGAGGCAGGAGGGAGGCATCCAACCCTTCAAAGAAAGTGACAGAGTATTATAGAAAACATCTTGAATCATTAAGTGTGTCACTTTTTTCAGTTTTTTTTTTTTTAGACATGTGAATGCACGACAGCGCAAAGTTGAACCATGTTGAACTTGGACCATATAAATGCCATCTCCTGTTTAGGCACGTGAATGTCTAGATTAGGAGAATTTTAATTAGATATGCGGTTTGGGTGTGTTCGTTTAAAACGGAGAATAGTTCTTTTACTGGAGCTAAAAACATTTGTGTGCAGAGAGATCACTTTTGGCTGAAAGCTCCACTTAGCACAAAGCAATGTAAATGTAGCCTAAAAACTAGAACTGAATTAAGACCTGAGTTTCCATGGTACCAATCCACATCACCCCTTGACTCCTTAATCAAAAATATTTTGTGATTTGCTTACACGGTTTAAAAACCTTTAAACATCCTATATTTCTTCACTTATAACACTCATTCTGTTACGGCTATAATTCTGTATTTCTAATTTACTGTTTGTTGGGATGCTTTTTTGTATAGGTGTTTTGTTTATTTTTACATTTCAATGTTTTTTACAGCAGCTTGGTACTTTGTGCAGCACTTTGGTCAGCTTAAGCTGTGTTTAAATGTGCTCTGGAATTAAACTTGACTTACTTACTCCATCAGCATTTTATATTTCTTAACTCTTAATGAAGACAATGAAAAAGCATTAATATAAGATATACTACACTAAACTATTAGAATGTTGGACGCACAATGGATATTTAAAATCAGTGCAGCGGAACCAGAGATATTGTCTTTATTATTCCACACATTCTAATTCCTTGTCAAAAACTGGGGCCTACAATGCATCTCAATCGCTGACAGTTGAGTTTAGTCTTCAGTCCCAACCGAATCAAGTTAGAAGATTTATCAGATTTTATGCAGCTCTTTCTGAAGACACAAAAGGCTTTATAACTTTTCTTTCTTTTTTCAACATATGTATTAGAACTCATTAACATCTGTAAAAAGACTTTGATGTGTAAAATTGGTGCAGCTCACTTTAGTTGGTTTGAGTGCATTAGCAGATGTAAATAAGATCTTGTAGATAAGTAGAGATTTAATTAGAAGGTAGCATTGCTGAGCCTCATAATTGTAAGTCTGCTCTAAATTGAATCTGTGTGTTGTATTGTACAAACTGATCTGAACTAGGTGTCACCATACCACTCAAATTTGATCCTGTATCAAGATATTTCTACTTTAACTCCATAAAAAGGACTTATTTGAGTAACTAACTGCATATGTTAAAACATAATTTGTATCTATAATGACACATCATTGTGTTCAGTGTGTGAAATTGAACTTACTTGGATTTGAAACAGTCGTCTCTAAGTCCTCGTATCTGAAAGGCCGCCGTGCTATTTGTGTGTAGCTCCTGTCCTCCATGTGGTACAAAAGTGGATCAGGAACCATCAAGTCTTGATTTCCCAGAGCATTTATAGGATGAACTTCCCTTACAAGGGATGTGCCACTTCGCCTCACAGGTCCATGAGACAGAGGGTTCTGAAGAGTCCGCTTCTGGACTGTAGATCCAGTCAAACTAATATTTCTGAAGGAGAGTGTGGTTTTCCAAAATAATCTGAGGTCGCCATCTGTGCAGAAATTCTCATATATGTCTGTAGAACTCTGAGATGCGCTTGATGCACGGCTGAACCTGGTCACCACCCTCACAGGACTGCAGCTATCTTCTTCATCAGATTCCACAGACGAATCATCAGAAGAAGACGATGCAAAGAAGTGATCATAAGCCTCGGGGAATTGTAGATTTCTATTAGCTGAGCGAGAGCAGGAAAAGATAGGAACCTGCTCGTTTTTGGTCGGATCATCTGCTTTGATAAAAGGGTAGAAGAAGCCTTCTGTATCAAACTCAGAGAAAAAATGATCGTACGTTTCAGGGACAGAATTTCCATCTGTGTAGCAGGTGGTTATTTTATCTCTTTCTGATTGGCTGGGAATTGATTCGGTTCCACCAAAGAGATACTGATATATATCTGTGAGAGAGATTCTGTAGCTGTCTGTTGAAAATGAAGCTAAAGAGTCCACGTCTTTGTCATTTGCAGGGATATGTCCATCAGTGAAATACTCTTCCTTTTCTATTTGTGCTTGGTCTAGTGTTTTCAAAGTGTGACCTTCCCTAGTGTATCTGAAAGATTCGAGGGCATGTAGATTGTGCACGCTCACATTTTTAGAAATCTTTCGGAGGCACGTTTGAGCACCTCCAGGGAGGACTGGTTGAGAAATATCCCTAACAGATGTTAACATCATAGTCTCAGGGTAAATATCAGCACCTAAACTCCTCCACATAGCACCTCTTGAACAGGAAGAATCAACTGCCATAACAGAACCTGAACTTGATTCTACATAGTTAGGATTGCTGGACGTGTCTTCATTGGTTTGTTCAGACTTGGACTCATCAAGTTGAAAAACACCTGAATCTGTCATAGCAAACATATTGGTCTCCTCACTTTCCTGTAAAGGTGGGAGAAGGTTGGGTGGAGCAGCTTTGCTGATTATTTGTAAACCCAGAATATCATTTATTGTAAGCTTCTCCATCTCACTCCAAAAAGAAGACATAGCAAATACTGAACATTTTGAATCTGGTGCCTTTTCTGGTTTACATTCTTCTTTAGATGCTGTAATAACATCTTCTGCTTTGAGGACTAAATCACATTTTGAATCGGTTGTGTCATTTGACATAGGCTGGCTTTTGAATTCAGATGTGCCGTCTCTTTCATCATGTTTTGCCAGCATTAGTGACGTTTCTTCTGCTTGATTTATAGAGTCATTTTGATTGACAGATAGACAAGAACTTCCTGACATGTCTAAGAGTGACAAGGCAGATTCTGTGTCCAGAGTGCAGCAGGATGATACTTGTGTAATATATGAGGGACTTGTGAGTAAGTCCTCAGACATGGGCAATTTGGTTTCTTTCTGAATTTCACCTGTTGGATTAATTTCACCAGATAGAAGGGAATTCCCACTTTGAAAAGCCATGGTTTGTGATGCTGCTAGTTCAGTTCGCTCATCTGTTGTGTTTTTCATTGACAAAACATCAAATTTGGATAATGTATGAAGCACCAGAGGATGTTCTGTTTGCTGTGCTGTAATATTTAAATCTAAACTGGAAAGATTTTTAACCAGACAATGATTATCAGGCAATGCATTGCTGGTATGTGATGTTAATTTAGCACAGCCTACTTGACTGGAAATCTCCATGAATGGAGATGTTGGCGTTTTGACTTGCTTGGGTTTTGAGTTGCGAGTGTCAGAACTGCTTGCAGACAGAGGAAAATGTGTCTTTTCCAGTGGAGATCTATATTGGTCCCTGACTTGACGGTCAATTTCCAGCTGTTGTTGGGGCTCAGCCTCTCTTTGACACAGTGTGTGGTTGTCTCTGCCACAATTTCCAGCCTCTACAGCCAGGACCAACTTAGCAGCGGATAGTTGGTCATTTTGGCTGACTTCCATTGCAGGATCATATGAATCTGCACTTGGTAAAATACTTATTGATCTGACCGCTTCTGTAAAAGATTCTGGATTTTGATAATTCTTGGAATTGAGAGAATGATTAATTTTTTCAGACTGCTGGAGACTTCCTGTATGAGTGCCCTTTCTTTCGCAGTTTGCTGTTTCTGTGGCCAGGTCTGACTGAGCACCAGTAATTGAAACGGGCAACCCAGTGGATTCTTCTACATGTAATTTGCTGCATGGCTGTACATTTGTTGCCACAATACCACTGTTGCTTGTTGCTGACATCACGCTGTTATCAGTTTGACTCATTGAGGTTACTGACATATCATTAGTTGCATTATTTTCAGCCCAGCCTGTTGCTTTACACCTTCCACTTCTGACTATGGTCTCTGGTAAATACTTGTATTGACTGTCACTCGGAGGACTGTAGTGAGAAAGGATCTCCTTAGCAGATATCTTCACTGGGAGATTACTGGTCGCTGAATATGTAGTTAAAGAGGACATACATTTTTGCTGTTGTTTGTTTAAATAGGATAAATTAATATCCTCAAAGAAACACAGACCAGTTCCTCCTCTCAATGCATATTGTTCTTCGTCTGAGTCACTCTGCTTGACTAAAACCCGCCTCTCCTGCACACTCTCAGCTGGCTCAAAACTGAGTCGTCTCTTCTTCCTTCTCTTTCTTTTAATGGCATTTGGAGACAATTCATTGCTTGTTGTTACGTTTGTGCATGTTGTGGCTGACTGTAATAGATTAGGGTTTTGATCTTCCTTTCTTTGAACATGCTTTAACATTGCTAGATTAGTCAGTGAATCTGTGCTAAAAGGTTTATACTGTTTAACATAATCCAGAGGTGTGGACATTTCCACCTTCTTTACTTTGTCAGTGTGAGTTTTTTTTTCTGAGCTAACATCCCCCTCCAGTGAGTCTTGAGACTGATTCAACAGTGTTGTCTCAATTACTCTGGTTTCTGTACAAGCTTCCTCTCTGATAAAAAACCTTGTTTCAGGGTAAGCTGATTTGTTAGTCTGGAGCATTAAATTACTGGCTGCAGGTTCAGGGGAAATGTTGGAACCAGGCACGTTTTTTTTCATTGTGTTTTTGTTGCGGATGGTGTTGACAGGCTCCGCGGTCTCTTTGCCAACTGCTGTTTCATAGCTTGCAGGCAGAGAGGTTAATTTGGGGATGTTCTTTGGCAAAGAACTGATGCTGGCTTGTTGCCCATCACTACACCACTCCAGCTCCAGTAGTGCCTCTCTGTTTTTTCCATTTCTCACTTGGTTTGGCTCAGTAAGCTTCTCTGCCTCTGTACGCTCTTTCAGCGTTTCAAAGAATATATTGACAGACTGCAGATGTATTTCCTCCTCACTGCCCGAGAGCACGCTCTCCATTCCACCTATGACGTGTTTGCTGAGGTAACACTCTACAGGAGAGCCCTCACAGTCTGGGGGGCCATCGATGGGGTGGTCGGCCTCTGAAAGGCCTGCTGTTAGATTGGCTTTCTTAACCATCTTAGCGTGAATGGACCTTGTATCATCAATGTCACTCATCCCCGAATCATCGACAACTGCTAACGAAGGAGGAAGCAGGTCACACTCCTCACACTCCGCAAAGAAGCATTCCCAGTCACGGTCACAGATCTCCACACTGAATTCAAAGTCTTCCATTTTGATTTAGAGGTTTGAATATAACCTGAAAGATCAATCAAAAGGGCAACATTTCAAAAGTAATCACTGGGAAAAAATATATGCGTCTCTTTCAGGTAATTTTAGCATCATAATGTAAAAGCTCTTTTTAGAATAAACGCTACACATATTGCAAGCATGAATACCAAAAACCTAAGCTGTCACAAGATAATTAAGTCAACAAACTAATAAATCTATTTCTGCAATTAAGAAAAAACACAAGCATGCAGATTTTATATTATTTATATATTTAAATAATACATCAACAACAACAACAACAACAACAACTTGTTATTATATTTCTAGCAATGTGATCTAATCTAATCTGATAATAGAAATCCCTTTAGGGCAGCCACAGACAAATAGCCAGTAAGCTGACAATATAATTTGTTAAACAGAATTTAAATATCTAGAAGTATTTGCTCTGTACGTCTGTCTGCCTATGTCCTTATACATACATGCAGGTTTCCTACCTGTCCTGCTTCAGCTTTGACCCTGGTCTACAGGAGTTGAAGGTCTAGCAAGTCTGCCGTCTCAGCAGCACTGTGACGCGTGTCCTCTGGTGAGACCCATGATTTGATAAATATAGAGCACCGCTTCTGATCACGTAGTAGACGTAACGTTCTAACAGCAGCCTCCATCCCCAACAGAGGCATAATGTTTCAGAACTTTAAATAGACTCTCCACTACGAAGCTTAACTGGATACTTTGGATAATTTGGATGTTACTTTTGTTTGATTTGGTACATACGTATAGCTGAAATCTGTAATAAAACTGATCTAGATCATATTTCTTTGTTTTAGGTCTTTTTTGATTAATTCTATATCTGCTGGTTCCAACAACAGTCAGGTCCCCAGCAGATATGAGTGTCATGTTAAGTGTGGGTCAGTCAGCTGATACCTCACTGCTATGATGTCATGGGGTGACAGGGGATCTAAATGTTTCACTTCAGGAGGCCGGAACGATCAGGGGATGAGACTGGTGCTGCATCACGTGAGACTCATGTGACTGATCTTAATCTAAATGACAGAAATACAGACATTATGGAAATTAAACCTGCATAATACTCTGTAGGAGTTCAATGACAGCAGACGATGGCACTGTATGTTGCCGCTTCTCCCTTGTGCCAATTTTGGGTTGCCTTATGTCTCTTTCTGCACTCTAGAAACTTTTCTACAAAGTTATATTATCCAATATCTACTTTGTATCCATTTTTTTGTTTTCTGAACGGATTGTACGGATGTTTTTCATCCTACACCATCGGCCTCTACTCGAACGGTTTCATCAGAGCTTCCTCGTGAGTCAGTTCTTGGCCCCACTCTGTTCACCCTTTACACTCTTTTTGTTGGCCACATCATCAGCGAGCATGGCACATCATTCCATTGCTATGGCGATGACACTCAGATATACATAAAAAACCAACCCTATCTCATCTGACTCTTTCAAGAAGGGCCAAAAGCCTACCTTTTTAAGCAGGTATTCTTGTAAAAACAAATCTAATATAATATAATAATACAAAATTTTGCTTCAGTTTTCAACCTTGTTTTAGTCTGTAACATATTGGGACACAAATAAACAAATATTTTACAAACAAAATGCATTATTACTATTACTAAAAACGTTCAACTTAAAAGATTTTGGAACTCGTTACGACTCATTTCTTATAGTGAACTAACAGGTCTGCAACTGTAAATATTAGTATGCCATTAACAGAGCCGTCTTCCAGTGCAATAAAACATGGCGACAGTAACTCAGTCCATCTGTGGTTCGCTGGTTAAAGTCAAGCTGCCAGTCCACACGCCGTCCGTGTGGACTGATAGCTGGAAAGGTGCCATTTCCCCTCCTGGACACAGTGTCTTTGGGCAAGGCACCAAAACCCCAACAGCTTAGAGCGTAACTATGTGGCAGACCCAAAAACAACAAGATCTTAAAATGTACTTCCCCCGCCCCTTTGGAGATTAATGAAGTGGTTCAACTTTTTTTCTTAGAAATTTGGAACTGTAAATGGTTAGAAGTTGTTAAATAATGGATTTTGTATTAGAGGCCATCCACACGGAATTGCTTTTTGGTGCAAACGCATGTTTTGCTTCGTTTAAGCCGTTCGTCAAAACAAATCCTATAAACGCACTTTTAAATCTGGTCCCTGGGTGAAAAGATTTAAAAACCGCCCCCTTGCTACTTCGTTTTGATCATGAAGCCGCATACTTGCATATCGATGATGTCATCGCCACACGCCTCGACCTGTAGGCTTTGACCTCTTACCCTGTGATAACGTCTCATAACAGCACATTAAATGTAAAAGTTCAAATAAAAAGACAACCCAACCTATGCCAGAGGATATACACCACTCAAATGGATCCCCCCCCCCCCTTCCAATTTGGCAACCCAAACATTAATGCATTAATACTAATCTATAAACTATAATACAAATAAATTGATAAAATATTTACTGTCCAAGCTACTGGTTCAGCCTCTACACCCCTTTTTAAATATGCCACCAAGCAAAGGTCTAATGTATGTATAACAGAATATTTCAAGCTTAAAAGTTGCCTTTTGGAGTATGAACTTTGGAGGGTTTTTTTAACTATGAGTTCCAGCAGGTTTTGACTTATTGTTATATTTCAGATTTTTTCCCCCTGTGCCTGGTTTGAATTTGAAAGATGAAATTTTAAGTAGATCTATCTTCCTAATATTCACATTTACTTTGTGATTACAATTTAACTTTAAATTTATAAATTAACATTCTGGTTTGCATTAGAAGACACTTAAACTCTTGGGTAGCTAAAATTATGGCACAGATGTCAGACTAAAACTGGGGCTTATTTTCTGCTTGAATGTAAAATCAATCATTAGGGAGGGTGGCTTATCCAGGGAGGTTTTGAGCCTTTGTTTACAGCTATCAGTAAGAGTTAGTAAGGACAATGTGATTACAGGGCCAACCTTGCTTTAAAAATGTCCCTGACACTAAAAGATACAAAGATAACCTATCAGTCTTGATCTCATTATCTGTTAAACTATACTTAACAGATGCCTAATGTGCCTTAATTGCAGTTGAATGAATTGATTACTGATGATGGGGTCTTATTTGTAATTTAGAACAAACTATACCTCACATCTGTTTTTTTATTAGCTATATACAGTGGTACATTTAGTAGATTCTTCACAATACAAGTCTAAATTTTGTAGCATGTCAAGCTATTGCTATTGCAGAAATTAAGTGAAATTAAGAAATTAAATCTGGGTAATTCTTGCATTTGTAATGACAAACCCATATTTGTCTTCACATTGTCACGCTACATTTGACTGTCACATATTTGCATCTTACACTTTCACAGGCTAAAAACTTTCATCACTATAGATATGAGAAAACAGACCTAATTAGCCAAACTACAGCCGGGGCTATGTGCCCAAGAGGGCTCTCTCAATTCATCAGCTGTGATAAAGGGAGACAAGCCAAGGCCTGCGTGGCTACTGCACCTGGGGCAGCGTGCCGTTTTGAGTGGGATTCTGTTTCCATCAACAGGATTAAGTTCTTATGAGTCAGTTCTTGGAGTTAAGATGGGAATCTGTTGGGCTATTTCACAGTGGCTCAAGCGACAGAATTTCACCCTAATTGTTTACCATGTCAACCCCGGCAATTCATCGTCAATTAAACAAAGCCCAGTAAACAGACACATTCAGCACTAGCTCAGTGACATGATGTTTCAACAGAGGGGAGTTTGTGTTTTGTCTCGTTACCAGGCATCCTTGGTTGTTGGCATCTTATGTGTCAAACAGGGGTGCAAAGTGTTTGGATCTTTGTGGTGTTTAAAAAGGCATTCAGGCTTTTTAGCAATTTACAAATGGCACACATTTGATTTTGAGACTGAATTTCATTTTTGATTGAAGAGTTAGAAAAGAGCCTAAAAACAATGTGAGACATTGTGAGGAAATAAGTTCTATTACACATTAAAGTGTAAAAGAGTGAACTAATGATTAAAAACTAGACTGAGTTTAACAAAATATTAGTAATCACTTAGTTAATAGGCATTGTTCAAGAAGTAGAGTTAACAGGATGTGACAGCTTCTGTAATGTCTCTTTTTAGAAAAAATGAGCTGCAGTATCAGAGACTATCTTGGTGTAACATGGAGGGAGAAAAGTGTGTTCATCAAATGGAAATATAATTAGTGATTACACACCCTACCCCTCCTCCACAAAGTGCTAACTGAGAGGAAAAAAAAATATGATCGATTCTTCAGAAGAGGTAATTATCATGTTAATAGTTATGTCTTATTTGTCTCCAAAGCTGTACACTGTAACAAACGTTCTTTAATATAAAAAAGTACAAGTTAAAGAAGCTCTTAATTTCTCTTCTTTGAAAATGATAAAATGAATCCCTGCACATTAGCCTACTAAGCTAATGACCTGCAGTCTGTTCATAAGGTGGGTAATACTAACACAACTACTGGTATATTATTGCTGTTTCCCTTTTCTAATCAGATCTGTTATAAGTTTAATATGGTGTTAACTGTTAAAGCAAATTATTTCAAAACACACTTTTCTTCCAGGAACACTTTGCATGCACAGGCCTGATTGCTTTTGCACGAGTACAGTACCCCTAAATGTGTCAATTGACCATTTCACAATACCAGGAACTAGTCTAGTCCCACATTTAAAATGGGCGCTGTGGCCTACTGATTTATCCTCACAATGAATCAACTCAGCGCCTGCAGGCACTCAGGAGGATTATGGATCGTGACAATGGTGAGATCAGGCGTACTGACAAAATGCTAATGCTCACCTCAAACCGGCAACACAGCAGTCTCAGAGCTCGAGCTGGTTGAGGGTTATGGTGCAACGTAAGAAACTTACTCGTGTCATGATATAGCTAACGCTATCTTGCATAACATTTGACTAGCAACATATTAGACACATATGCTTAGGGTTGCCACTGTCTGGAAAAAAAATTAAAATTTACTGAGTTGTAACTTACTGTGCCTGTTCCCTGTGGGACGACCTCAATAACGGCGATGCAGGAGTGCAGTTTCTCCTGATGAACACAAGATGGCGACCACCCCCAACCAAACAGAGTACGCCACTTGAAGCTCCACGGGTGTCTTTCAAGCATATTTAAAATGTAATGGTATTAGGTCTGTCACGTCCGTAAGAAGTTATAATATAACACTGTGAAATACGCAGTAAGAAAGAAAAATCATGTAATTTAACGTTATTGGCAACGATTATCAAGTAGGCTACTCACAGATTTGGCCCCCGTCAGTGTGGAGTATCAACTGCGCATTAATTAATTATTGCGTTGCATTAGGTCAAGGTGGAGCTAATTTTACCAGCTTCACAATAAAATACGTTTTTTACTTTGTTGTAAGCGCATCAAAGTTTTTTTTAGGTCAAATCTTAAATCCACTTGAAGCCATGACACACTCATTTGTCTGATTAGACTTAGGCTATTTTAATTAATGTGTGAAGAAAGATCGCAGACTGTGCTTGACTTCCCTGATAGTTTACCGTTATCAGTTTTAACCAGTGCATGCACTTTAGTGAGCTTGATTAATTCTACTATAGTTCCACCCAGCTTTGACCTGATCGGCCAAATACACTAATAGGTGTGCAGGGCTTTCAATCTACAAAGTAATTTTAACCTATGTTTAACAGTCAGATAAATGAAGTGGAGTGAAACAATTATAGCAAAAAGTAGTACGAAGCATAAAATGGTAGTTTGTAAAGTCAGTTGCCTATCTAAAATGTATATCTACTCAAGTACAGTACTTACATAAGCACATTTCACTGCTGTAAATATGGGAACTTAGGCTTCATTTTCTGCAGTGTGTGGATCAAATGTACACTGAGGAATGCATGTATTAATAATTTTAAAGAGGACCCAATGCAATCATAATTCATTGTTCAATTTGTTGTGCATATAAATAAAAACAAATGCATTCTCTTAAAGCAACCATTTCAAGTGGTAGTAGGCCTATACCTAGTTTGGCAAATCCCAGCCCAATGTTTTTCTATAACCTACTAATTTTTTCAGTTTAAGGCAGGCCAGATAATGGTAAAGGCTGTAATGTGATAAGTATGTGTCATTTTAAAATGTAGTAATGTCATCAGTGCCAAAGTCAAATGAGTCACAACAACAGCTGGATCATTTCCTCGACCTACAGCTTTTGTATCTGCTCCAGTTCAATCTCTATGCAGCAATGAGGCAACACTGCAGTCAACTTCTTGGTAGATTTCCTGGTATATGTTCAGGAATAATGAACATGTCTTGGCATTAAACTGAAATGACAACAAATATTTTCCTAAAGTCCTCACGCTGTGTGTTTGTCTATAATCTTTCTATTCTAATCATTTTTGATAAGAAAGTGACCCCACTTGTACAGGAGCAATACGATATATTAAAACTTACAGCTGCACAAAGTATTCTTTCTTTAGTAATCTTCAGCTGCATTCACAAATCCAATTATTGAGTCTATTGGCTCCATCTCAATTGCTTCCTTCCATTATGCATATAACAACCACAGCATTACATATTAGCTGGTGTCCTATTTTAGACCTCCGCATACACAGTCCAACTCTTCTTTCAGTTTCCAGCCTTGAGGGAGTTTGACTCTTTACACATAAAACAATTTAGCTCATTTTCACCACTTCTTTCCTGGAAGTGAAACAGCTGAAGTAATTGTAGAGTGAACCAACTAATACCTTCATATTAGTGAGGCTGAACAGTGCACAATTAAGGCAGCAGACATGTGACATCAACTATGTGCCCAAGGTGTGGGGTGACCCTAGCTGACTCTGTGGACTCTTTCTGTCCTGACCACATACAGCGCTGCAGGCCTCATCAGCTGGGCTAATTAGTAAAAGACAGCCACCAATATTCACTTAATCTGCTTTGAACAACAGCTTTTAATGCTACAGTGACAATATTAATAGTATAATCAAAGTTAAGTAGCTCAATCTCCCTTCCTTTGGCCCTGACCTCTTCCTGATTATGAAGTATTGTTCATAATCATTTTCCCAAATGTGATTAGTAAGCTTTGAAATCTGCACAACTGACATGAACTGAATGAATGAATGAATGATGAATCCCTCATCTATTCAAAAAGGACATCATCATAATCTAGCAAACAGACTCTATTATCTTCAGTTATTTTAGACCTGAACCTTTCCATATGTAATAATCATTTACCATATTTATCTATTATTTTTTCTGCTCCTGCGACAATTCTACCACAGAGTTTGTAAAAAATGTCAAAAAAATCAAAAAAGTTTCAAAATAGCTTTAAGCCTCCTGCTTAGCATGTTCATTCATGTGTTCATGGCAACCAAGTTTTTTTTTCCAGTTTCATTCAGTGAGGCTTGAATTTAATGAAAAGTTATTGTTTATTTTACCCTGGCAGGTTTGTGTCCACTTGCCTTGGATACCAAATAATACCCTTTCTTCCTTGTCTCTGCTTTTCTGGAGACAGACTCCAATGAAGCTGTTTACTCTGGGTTAACCATCCGGCGAGCCATGTGAGGAATCATTCTTCTCTCGGTGGACTCGATGGGTTAATAAGTTATCTGAGGACAAAGAGCTGACAAGCTCACCACCACAAACCAAGCGATGGCCTTCTTCCTTTGGCCCAGGTCATCGGGGGTTATCAGTGACAGGGGAACAATAGGAAGTGGTTAGGGGAAACAGAGCTGTCAGTCCATCGCTTTCATCACACGTAATACACTCAGGGTCCTGTGATGTCGCCACTTTTACCAGCATGTCGCATAGCATGAAACAGCCCTTTGACCTCCCATCTATTATTACTACTGCTCACTGTCTGTGGCTAACAACAACTGGGGCCTGACGCGACCAGTGCAGAGTGCAGGACCCATCAATAGATGTTAAAAACGACTGGAAGTTACAGAATACTTGTTGCTGGCAAAATTAGGACACAAGTCAAGAAGGCGTAAAAACTAAAGTAAATGAAAAGAAAAGAAAAGCATCAGCATTACACATGTAGCACATACATCCATTTCTTTTCATGTTTGACAACTAACTAAGTACATTCAGTCAAGTAGTGAGCTAGACGAATGATTGTGCTACGTCACATGTAGCACAGAACAGTAGATTTTCCATTTCAGGTGTTCTCAATTATTTGAAATATTGGCAGGACGATCGTAATTTGGAGATAAACAACCAAGTCTCTTGCAGTTCTTTTAATTTGTCCGCCGATTTCTGCGTCAGATATTCCCCAATCTCTTCATCTCTCCGGTTAGAAATTTGCTTTTGGTATCTTGTCTTTTCTGATAGGAACATCATTAACACACCCATTTGCTCGCTGTGAATACTCTAGACAATGACCTGCTCTCTTCACACCTGGACTTAATCGAACATTACACAAACTTTGTTATAGGGAGCTGGGAGGGTAAAGTCAGTTTAATGTCCAGTCCAACGTGGACTTGACTTATAGATTTATGTTCCCAAGTAGGCTACAGCGCTGCCTGGTAATGTCTGGATAATTTCAGGTTTGCAGTGTATGTGTAAAATGGGCTTATATTCTCTGGGTTTTAAATGATTTTAATGTAGTTTTTCAAGAGCCAGTTTAGCATCACAAGCTATGAAGTAATGGGCTCCTAAATTGCACTGGCACCTCACACCATTTAAAAGTGTTAGCTTTAGATTAGGGCTGTAACATGATCATCGTGAAGTCAGTTTTCAGGGTGTATCCTCACCAGTAAGGAAAAGGCATATTGCAATCTTGTAAAAACCAGCCTGTAAATTACCGCCGGAGTGTGCAGCCCTGCAGTGCACACCCTCAGGCCTGAGTCTGCACACAACAAGTTCAAGTGATTGCCTGTGCTGTGCCCCTGATACCCTCTGGATATGAGTCAGGCTGCTGTGGTGAGAGCATGGGCCACTCCCCTAAGTAACCTCAGGCGGTTCTCCATGCAGCATCGTCACTGGGCAGAATGACTGAGAGAGGGAACAAGTCCCTCCCTCTACAATCAAGACACAGACACTCCATGACCTATTTGTGGTTTAACAGCCAGATATTCAGCATCCAAATCTGCTCCTTGTTTGCTTTCTTTTGATTTGGATCACCCACCATGTTAAAACGACTCTCCCCTGAAACCACTCAATGCACAAGGTTATCAATGGCTAACAACAGAACCCCGACAGTGTGGTGAACTGTAGAGCCTACCTCCCTGGTTAAACTACAGCTGGTTGTTTGTGGCTTGACATTTGTTAATGGTGCGCGTCACTTCAAGGCTGAATGGCACATTCTTGCGCTGACACTTCAGATGTTTTTAACTCTTTTTTCATTGAGGTCCAGAAGACAGTGGATCAAGTAGGACTGAAAGGCAGCTAAATTAACACAACCAGTCAGTCAATGCTGGCCTTTGCCTGAGAGTGTGGAAGAATTTGCATTGAGGCCAAACCATTCACGTTACAATACTGCATGTCTCTGGCAAGTGCTCCAGTGCTCGTCTGGGTCTCGGGAAGTGTAGCTCTCCAGGAAAAGAGACTCTTCATGCCAGAGGCCAAACGGAGAGCTTAGGTAACAAGAGGCAAGTTGAAGCTTATTTGCTTGGTAGTTGCTATAACAGAAAGGGTAATAGGTAGTATTGGCTAATGTGTTCCCCCTGCTCAATGAGGTGCGACAAAAGCAAATGGTCAGAGGTCAGCATTACCAACCTCTTAGAGCTGCAACCCTTTCACACTGCAGAATAATCAATGCCGACTGTTGGGACTGTATGCTCAAATGGTCAAAATGTGTGTAGTCAGGCTTGTGCTGCATTCTCAAAATGTTGGCAGAATGAGAAGAACAGGAAAACTTGGGAATGTTCATGCATTATTCCAAGATGATTCCCCAACTGCTAGTCTGCTAGTCCCTCCAGATGAACAGCCTAAAATAGCTACTTTTGTTGTGTACGAAATGTAGCCAAACATAGTATAGATTATTTTTAAAGTATAGTGCGCAAATATTTTCTATTAATGAACAATTAATAATGGCTTGAATGTAACAGACTTACATTCAAGCCATTGTCAAATGAGTTGATACAAAGCTAATAAAGCCCAGCAGCTCCACAAAGCTCTTTGTGCTTCTTAGTAAGGTTTACAAAATGGTATGGTCTGGTGGCTTTTGTGAGGAGAAGCTTGAGTTTTTACCTGTACTTCACCGCTGAGAAAGGACAACAGCAGCATTCATATTTTGTGACCATATTTTGATTTCAAAAAAAGAGGACACCCGGCCTGGCCTCGAAACACAAATTCAGACAGGCTTCTCAGAGGGTAAACATGCTTTATTATGCCTCAATAGTACAAAATAACTTATGCATTAATATAAACTATGTGACAACCTGTAACAAAATAATAGCTTTTTTCAAATAAATAAATAAATATGAAATAATGTTCTAAATACGACCTCTTCTGTGTCAGCTTCAAAATCCAGCTTTAACCAAATATCTTTAAAAAAAATTTCAATGTAATAAGTTAAGCTTATTCGGTGTCCATGTGAGCTTTGAGATCTCCAGCATCTTTAGTAGACACTGAAACATATGTGCTAGCTCTGCACATGGTGCACTCCGCCTCCCACTTGTCCCGACCGGGGCGGTAGTGGAAAGTTTTTTTGCAGTTCAACTGTGAAGCTGCACTTACATTTTGTCTGATCTGCTCTCTGTATGTGCTCGTTGCAGAACCGCCCACAAGGCAGCCTCTCGGTTATGGACGCGCTTCCCAACCGGGTTGCACCCCTAATCTATTTTTGATAATTTGTGTTCAGATGACTACGTAGATAAGAGGGCTTCATACAGCTGTTAGTCAGAACCTCACTGCACACCATACACTGTGACATTGGGCAATCTGCATCACAAGACTAAGTTAAGCCCAGACCTAAATAAGTCTATCATCTATCCTTGCCTTTTTCCTTCGCCTGTTGAACCGACTTGAACATACCATTTCTTTGCATCCTCGTTGGAAGTTTTAAGTTTTAAGTTCCCAATTTCCGTGTATAATCAGTTTGAGTTCAGTGAATATCTTTCTTTATTTCACTGTTATCTACAGTGTATCAATTTCATTCCTTAAAACGTTTTTGAATAACTTTGTTGTTTAATGTTTCATAAACCTGAAGGTTTACAGAAACATGCCGATTAACTTATCACATCCATGACTGAAAAAGCACTCATACACAGATGTAAAATATATAGCAAACATTTAACACACATCATACATTGCACTACATCATTAAACACCAGCCAGGACCAGGATTGAAACCCAGTACTTTGAGGAAATAAAGCTAATCACTGATCAACAACACTGCCCGACTGAAGTTAACACATTAAAAAAGTTGTCCAAATGTGAGTTGTAAGTACTCGCCTGACTTCAGTGATTTCTTTAAATTACCTTGCCACACGTATTTCATTACTTTGTGGTAATGTCTGAAGTTCTACCATGGACTCTGTAACATTTTTTGTGGGAGAATTGTCTTGGTTACCTTGTTTCAAGCCATTCTAGCGTGATATAGAAAGCCAGCAGGAAGACTCAGCTTGTTTTGTGCCAGATCTCATTAATTTTCAGTGAGCTTACCTGTTTGCCTCTGATTGGCTAACAACTAGCCAATGAGAGCCTGGCTATCAGTATCCTTTACCCAGCGCAACTGGGCGAGCTTATGAACAGTAATGAGCTCAGGCAACATGACATCAGACTGACCAGCTTTTGAAATTGGCCTGATTTCTTAACTTATTTTTTTTCAGTGGCTAGAGCTGACAGAGGAGATAGCAGTTCATTTTCACATTAAACCACATAACACAAACACAACCTAACATATTCAGAAACGGTTTGGTGTGACATGGCACCTTTAAACGCTGAAGAAGAACCAAGAGAAAGAAACACCTGCCAACTTTTGGCCGTGCATGACGCTGATGATGATGTCATTACTCATCACGGGTTCACTGCAAGTTCTTACCTAATCTTGTATGATTGTTAAACCACAGTGGACCGTTACAGTGTTGTAATACTGGCTGACGACCATGCACCCATGCAAAATGTTCTGGTCTGCACTTCTTCAGCAATCTGTAAGCTTAAATGTATGTGTACGTCAGATCCAAACCAAAACAACATCATGTTGCAAAATCATGGTTCTGTGTTATTTCATAATGGAACAAATTCAATTAACATATTGTCTGTTCTACCATGTGGTGTAATGTTTCACCACAAACACATTTTTTAAGAATAATAACACTGGAAAAAACACAAAGAGTCTCAAGGGTCAAAAAGAAAGTATTATTTTTTGTCCACTTTTGACTCAGAAAGCTTGATGGATTGATATTTAGTAGAAAAAGGGCCAACAAAGACCATATACTTGAGCAAATCTTTGTTCTTCACAATTTTAATCAAACTGCACTGAACACGGCATGCTGGGAGAGAGCCTACCCCCACTGTAGCCTGGGAAAATGCCAGCCTGTCTTGAAAACTTCCAAACAATCACTCCTTCCCCTCCTTTACTCTCTCACAGCTCCCACTGTGTTGTAATATAACCTTGGAAGGGGGTTACCAGGACTGTGAGAGGTCAGTGCCGTCAGTGGGTACATTATAGTGGAAGCTGCTGGACTGCCGCACGATATTACTAAATACTAGCTGTTGTTGTGAGGTTGCTGAGGTGAACTGCTTGGTTTTGGCAGGTGGGGAGCCGGGTGGGGCTCAGGCTTTCACAGTAGGTTCTGGTTGATTAAAAGTGCTTCAGCACAGTGGTGACCGGTGGTACCCAACTGCTTGCCATGAGGAAACCAACAGTATCGTATATTGCAATGATCAGTTGGGGCTTGTGATCGTTCCCACAACAATCAGAACATGAGACGTATATCATGTGGAGACGGAGATTTTAAGGGGTGAGATCTTTTTAATAATATCATCCCACTTAAAGGATTGAGTCGGTCTCTGTCAGCTTTCAGTAGGTTTATAGCTTCCAAATACTCAGCTTAAAGTAATAGTTAAGTTAGGACATCTACATGCTTTACAGTTAACACCAGATTTTTTGGAAAGCCAATGTCTGTCATTGTGTGTGCATGTGTTGTGGTCTTCCCGCTAACAGGAAGATAGGAGTTTAAAGATGCCCCTATCAAGACTCAGAGGGCTCTGGCAAAAAACATGCAGAATCGTCTCGTAAAAAAAACTTCAACTTTTACTGCAATGCTACTATGATTTGACCAAATAAATACGGGCTTGTTCCTGGTAGATTACTTTTAAAAGTGAAAGAGGTAATCTTTGGTTTAGCTGGCAATGATCTCTACCTTAAACTGGCCTTCCTGGATCATATTTCATCATTGCAACAGTATTTGGAGAAACACACGGCCAACACGGCCCCTTGCATTTTTATTCACACAGTGTTGTGGTCTCAATGCTCATAATTTTCAGAATGCAACAGGTGAACAATTAGAACTTGTACCCAAGCAAAGAGCATGAAAGACTCATAAGTAATCCAGCAATGCTTACAGTCTTAAAGCTGGTAAGATATCACAAAGGTGAGAAGGTGTTTACATTGTAGTTGTTATAATCATAGTGTATCATTCCTACTGGCTTACTCTTATTACAGTTGAATTAGAATGATTGCAAGCACACAATTTGTATAATTGTAGAAACAACATACTATTATATATACTAAAACCTGTGTTACTTACCCCCACTATTTAACTCCTTCCTGATTTCACCTCAGGCCCAAATGTCGCTTTTACTCCTGCTGTTTCACCCTCTCTTTTATGACCATACCCTGTTCCCCTGCTGTGGGCCAACCTGCAATGTAAAGAACCATCTCCGTGGAAAGTGGGGCTCCACAGGTAAGAGCGGCCTAAGGAGAAACTCTCCTGCTGGGCCGCCACACACTTTACCCTCTCTCTGTTGGATGCTAGCATCTTTGTTTTACATTACATTACATTGCATTCATTTGGCAGATGCTTTTGCCCAAAGCAACTTGCAATAAGTGCAAGCAAGCATTCACACACACACACACACACACACACACACACACACACACACACGCACACACATGCACACACACACACACACACACACACACACACACACACACACACACACACACACACACACACACACACACATACACATGCTAGAAAGGAAAATACAACCTGTTCATTGCCATGTTTATCAATGCCTATTATGTCTTTTGTTGCTATTTGGTCACCCACTTGCTACCATATGCCTTAGTTTCATGGCCAAATGACTTGAAGAAGATTCCATGGAAGTAAATGCACAACACAAAGTAGGGTTTTGGAGTAACATGTTGTGTTGCTGTGTGTTCCTTCTCTACCCTCAGCCAAGGCATGACACAGTCAGGTTGGGCAGAGGAAAAGAGGCAGGACTCATGTAGACAGCCACGCACTCAGGCGCGTCCTGCTGTGTCTTGCTTTCAGTCTGGAGCTATTTCAGATGTTATTGATGTGTCTGCCAACTGCGAGGTTTCTAAACAACTACCCTGCTGCAACAGGTTACAAGTCCAGCTTCCCGCTCATTAGGCTCTAATTGATTGTAATCTGGCCTTTGAGAAGTACTGGCCCGCTATGGGGTTGTTTTGCACATGTTAGCGCCCCTACTGTCCCTTCTACTTGTCCACCTCACTCACAAGCAGGGTCTGGAGTACAGACACAATTGGCCCTCTCAGATGGAATCATTAAAGCGGGTGGGATAGCATGAGTTCTTTTATACATCAGTTCTCTGTGGACCAGCTTGAGACTAGGGACAGTGGCCACTCTGCCTGCCCAGTGGGAGAGCCCCATCCTGGGCAGGCTATTGTTGGCCTCACCCCTCGACTGGCTGCCTGTGGTTCTGGCTGCATTGGCTTGATTTGTATGCCAAGGTCTTGGACTAAAGATAGCCATGCAGGGGAGCTGGATCAATATTGGTTTTGAGAGCTGGAGGAAAATGTCAAAATGTTAAATTCTATTGACTTCCCCCACTGTTATTTGTTTCTGTGGAAAAAGGCCTAGTGGGCCATTAGTGTAAACAGGGCTTTGTCTTAGGGCTCAGCTTCCAGCAGGAGGCTCGTGGAACAAAACCTAGAGATAGAGGGTCTTATGTGGCTTGTGGCTTAAAACTGACTGAGCTGTGGGGCTGACGAGAGACCTTAAAATGACAAAGACAGAGATACAACCTGTTTTGATCCACTCTGACACTGTTAAAGTATGGCTGCCATCTTTGCAAATGACAGCTGTAAGTGCTTTTAGGCCATTTGGAAAGATCTGCACAAATGAGTGAGCAGATTTATTACCATTTGTTAGTTAATTTATTAAGATAACAAAAAGAGCATACATAATGTTATATATTGTAGTTTCTGATTGAATATATGTAAAGGTCATTACAGTTATATTTATTGTTTTGGTACTATTGCTGCAAGTGGATGGTAAAACTGCACAACTCTTAGTACAAAATTAGTACAACACACAGAATTACACAGTAACTTTTTCACCACACCTAATCAGTATGTCATCAAAGACAATGCCTTTCATATGATGTAACTGTCTTTCATAATGCAATGTTCACAATACTTTTTATATGCTTCTCTTCTAAATTTGCTTAAATAGATTTCATCAACATTCAGTCCAACTGCTCTTAATTATTAATCACTAAACCGTATGGTGAACCTATATATTTTAAGTTGATTTATCAGGTATTTAAAATGTGTGTATGTATGAACATTTAAACTACAGTAAACGTATCTACAAATAATTAATACTCGTTGTTACACATTGATTTCACCTAGTGGTAACCACAATTGGCACTGGCAATTTTCTTCAACATGGTTGGACAGCAAGGAATAGGAAGAGCTTGTGGACAAGGGATCTGTCAGAGGGATGAGCATGGGCAACAGCAGAGAGACCACAGAGGTTATTAGTAGGTAAAATCAAATTTGGCCAAATGATTGGAGAGGATGTCTTCACTGATCACAACTTGATTGAACATAGGATAGATATTATGGAAATTATGTATAAGTATACTATATGAGTGTATTAACTGTAGCATATTACTTTCAGCTTTTCTAATGGCGATTTGAAACATTTATATTGCATTGTTTGTTACTGGATTCACTGGTAGTTAAAACAACTAAACTGAAAAGATATCATTAGGTTGTGTTTGGTGATCAAACCATAAGTTCTCATGACTTATATTTTGAATAAATGGTTGTGTGTATAGAGATGTTAACAATCCAAATGAATGCACAATGACAAGTTTTGAAAGAAGTGTTGTACTAAGAGTATTGTACTAAATTGTACCACATAGTTGAGATAATAATACAAAAGGATTAAAAAAAAAAAACGGTCAGGTTTTACCTTATATCTTCCTGCAATGATGTCCTAGGTTTTTCAGTATTATATGTGTGTAATGAATTCCCACTGTGTCTTTGTTCAGAGGGCCACTGGGTAAAAGTTAGGAGCAGCTGTTTTAAAGCGGTACATCCCTCTTCCTTTTGCCCTCATCTCTCTCCTGTCTCTTCCAGCCCTTCAAGAATATGGGATTCTTTTTTAAATCACTTCAATTATCATGGAGCCATAAAACCAATGCTCCTTGAGTGTTTTCACACCCTTGTCCTGTTTGCTTTCTCCTCTGGTCATCCCTGCTTTCTTTTACCTACTTCCCCCTAACTTTATTAGGTGACAGGCTTTTGTGTTGCTGCAACAAGTCATTTCCTCCATGGGCAGACAGGGAGGGAACATGGAAACACTAAGGGAAAGGCACATAAAGGCTTGACTCTTTTCACTAAAAACTGTAAAATGTTTTGGCTATGAAATGTACATAAGTCTAAGCCTCAACCTGAATTGATTTATTTTTTTGCAACATGGATCTACTCAATTGTATTTTGCATGTATCTAATTGCCTCTTGCGTATTTTGTTCTATCACTGCTAATGGATTACTTAGCATGCAGTGATACTGAAAACAATATGTATGTGTGAAATCGCACAATACTGCAAGGTGACACATGTATCTCATTTGGCACCAGAGGACCAACAAAGGTGCAGTTAAGCATGCAATCCACCTACTTACTAGCACTTTTTTTCTAAACTGTGGGCACTGAGGAAGTCAAACAAAGTTTACTTAGCCGCCCTACTTCTTAAGCAAATAGCTATTTCATTGCATGTTGTTGTGAGTAGACATACTCTATGTTGAAGAGCCCAGTTTAATAGATCAAACAAATAAAGTAGAGGAAAGATAAAGATCTGACTCAACCTCAGTGTTGCTACTGTACAGCTAAAAAGTCTGGTTTTGTGCATTTATCTTTGAAGGGAAAACAAGAGCAAAAGGCATGCATGAACGTGTGTGTGTGTGTGTGTGTGTGTGCGTGTGTGTGTGTGTGTGTGTGCGTGCGTACTGTTGTGTATCAAAGCATTTGTTCTAGCCAGGTCAGTTGGTTTATTCAGTCTTTGGAGACCTGGACGGCCTACTGGACAGGAGCAGACCTGCTCTGCTGCTGCAGCAGACAATAGAACCAGTCAGACTGTCCTATCCAGTCTGTGACCCTGCCCAAAACTGGGTTTGAAGCCATGCATAATGAAGCTCCCTCTAGATAGAGCTTTCATGTTAGCTATGCTAGTGATCTGCTCAGACCCTGGATTTGAAGAAAATATACCTGTTGAGGAAGAATTTTCGCTCCCACTGTTGCTGAGTGTTTCTGGCTGAAAAGGCTGCTCTGTGATCAGTGGAAGTGGCATTTAGTTTCAGTGTGTGACTTGGTGACTGCTATTGACTGAATAAAAAGAATGCAGCACATAGTTGAGCTGTAACTCAGATAAATAAGAGCTTCCGGCCTTTAAGTTTTTTTTTTTTTTATCTTGGTAACAACAAATTAATTTGCAGTGTATACCTTTACATACCGTATTAGCTGTAGTCAAAATAGAGTACCTGTTTGTTCAAATTGTCTAAATTGCTTTGTATCATTCCTGGTAGGGCATGCAAATAAATTATAGGGTTTTATTTTTTCATGTCACTGTCATATCACATATGTTATGCTCTGTTTTTTAGAGTTTATATCAATTTATGTCAGTCTACCGGAACTGAACCTCGACAAATAAGATGTCATAACATGTATGTCACAACTAATTCCCCTTTGTGCTGCTCTTTAGCTATTGGTATTTAGCAGAGCAACAGCAAACCGAGCATGACTTGCAAAAAGCCATGCTTTCTGAAAATGTCCTATGAAGATTACATGACGTAAGTTATAATCTTGCCATCTGTTACACTGAAACACAAGAACCATGTGCTTTGATGTAATGGATTGTGGGCCGCGTACTTTAGTGCTTAACCAAAATAAGATGTTTTGCAATAACTGGGCAGTTTTAAAGTTCACAATTTTGACACAAACAGCGCACTTTCTGAAGATGGAACTGTACATCAGTGTGTTCTTTTTCTTCTTCAGTGACCCATGGCATTGGTCCGGTCTATTCATGTTCTGCATCACACTGGACAGGCCCTCCCTCTCTACCCGGGACGGCAATATTTGAGTGTGAGCATTGCCTGTTTGACTCAGGAGGACAAAAAGCTACAGTACAAGCAACAGCTAAGGCATCTGTCACCACTGTGAGTACGCAGATGTGAAAGAAATATAACAGTTGTAAATGGGAGGCTATATGGTCACAACACAGCCTCCAACTCCCCATCTCGCACCGCATGCACCAACAAACAACCCACAATTCCCTTCAGCAGGGGTGACTTTGCATGTACATATTTGCTCATTGTGATTGTCAGCTTTTTGCCAGCCCTTTCTGGTGAGAGAGTGAGCAAACATGCCCCTCTTCTCTGTGGACCTGCTGTAAACTAAAGACTGAAAGACGCATGACAAAAGGTGGAGAAAAGAGCAGTCAGAAAGGTAAAGAAAAGCGGGTTGAACTTTCAAAGCATCAAAGTTAAAACAGAAATAATAAACAGACTGTTTGTCTCCACTGCTACTGATAACAGATCTATACATCCTTTCAGCTGCAGAGTAAAAAGAAACTGCAAATTAGTGCAAACCCAAATAGAGATAACAGAAGAAACTTAAAAAAAAGTCTAGCCAATAGAAGGACCTTTTCTTTATGGGCAAGAATAACTGAGTTGTGTCCAAGTAATGATCATTGTTGGTTTCTGGCTCCTAAAATTCCCGTGGTTCCTCTCTGTGGACTCTCCGCAGTCATACAGAGTCAAAGGAGTCAAAATCCAGCTAGCATTTGGGATCTATGAGAATGGATGAGGTCGTGGCCCACTGTGAGCATTTCCCTGGGGAACTCTTGGACCAAATCTGAGTCTGAGACACTTGACACCTCACTGCAAATGATGCTCTAAAGACTGTACATCCTCCTTACCCAAGCCAAATCAACGGAGCCATTTACACACTCCGAGAAGATTTCCTGGGTTTGTCCTCTCTTGTTTTACTATCCTTCTAAGAGCTGTGTTCAGTGTTGCACCTTCACTTTTTTTAAATGAAGTGAGGTCAGTTTTAGAGCTTGGATTCATGTTAATGGTTAAGATCAGATTTGGATGAGAGAAGGACTTATGACAGTTAGTGTAATGTAATATAGTGTATAGGGAATATATACTGTATATGAAGGTCCTCCTAATTATAGCATTCACTTGCTGATTTTGAGGGATTTCCCATGTTGGGATTTTGGATGCAATTTGAACTTATGTTTCCAACACATAAAAAAATGGATATATACATAACAGTGCCACTGCTGGATTTAGTTTGTGTAGTTTTTTTTTATGTAAAAGGGCGTAGAAAAGACGGGATGGCATTAGTCACATGGAAACTCAAGCCATGTTTCTTATCCCACAAAATGACATCATGAGCAAGCACCTGTTTGTAGGACACAAGACACACTGCATGCCCAGGAAAAAGCTGCCCATCTATTGTTGTCTGGTGTTTTATTTTATGGACAACATGAACCTCTCAACAAAGCCAAGTCCCTGTGGATGACAATGCTCTAAGTAGGAGGCAGAGTGAAGGGCATGCAGTGTTAAATGAAGAGCAATGTCAGCCTTTTTTTTGTTTATATTGGGAAGTCAAGTGGATGATGCAGCTCAGTTGAGGGTTGCAGTAAAAGAGGAGATGATATTCTTTCACACTTAGGTGTCTATCCTGTTATCAAGCCCATTCATAATGATGGAAGTCACCCGCGGTGGCAGTAACAGGGTCCATGCACACTTATACACAGGCTGGTGTAATTGTGATACCTAAAGTCAAGTGCAGCAATCAACCAACTGTGTACATATACTAATTTGCAATGTGTTGTTTTAAAGAAAACATTATGCCCACCATCCACCTCCCTACGAATTCTAGGTGGTGTAGAAATGTTTGCATTATACAGTTATATTTGGCTGAAAAAAGATAAGACAGAAACAGCAACAAAATTCTCCAGAGACACCAAACACATGAACCAAAGTATGCAGGATTTAAACCGGCACGTAAACATGCATGACAATAACCTGACAATGACATTATCTTGAACTACATTACATTTTTTTAAAGCAAAAAAAAAAATACCAAGAAGCTTCCACACATAAAGATGAGGTTGGGGCGGTAAAGGAAGCGACAGCAGCAAACAGCGTTGGCCTTTCGGGATCAGCAGAGAAATCTTGACAACTTCTAGGTATTGATTTTAAGGTTATAAAATAAAATAAGGTTATAAACACCGCCCTGGATGCTCATGTCTTGGATGAACATTTCCGTTGTTGCCATCAGGCTGCAGACTTAAAAAGTCCCAAAGACCAGGAAGACTGAACACAAGGAATCCTTCATTCCATCAGTTCTGAACATTTTCAGTTAGAACATGCTCCGTCTGAGGTGTGGCAAATAATCTGACTGATGAACCTGACCAAGCAGATTTTCCCATCTTTATTATAAATTGGGGATTGACCAATAAGACAAGGATCAGCCCAATAATCTGTATGTCCTGCTTAACCTCGGCAAGCAGGGAGAAGCCTGTACTCTCCTGTACCTGTAACTTCCTAACAAGAGAAACCTTTCTTTACATTCAGCGGACTCAAACTTGACAGCAGATCAATGACTTTAGCTCTACTAGTGTGTGATTTATGTTATGTGTGATGTTAAAGAAATGACATAATAATTTGTGTTCCTCTCAAACATTTAGCCTCTAAACCTTTTCCACGTTCAGTTGTAAACAGACAGAACATTCCGTCCAAAAGCCGAGTGTTATTTTGTTTAAAGCATTACTCGTGTCTGTACTGAGGGAGGCACTGTTGGTTTTGTTGACTCATCAAGAGGCAGTTCTAAAATGGTTATTCAGCAAAGAGTAAAATGTCAGCCTTGTGAACAGCTGTCAGACATACAGTGGGTACGGAAAGTATTCAGACCCCTTTAAATTTTTCACTCTTTGTTTCATTGCAGCCTTTT
>NC_048413.1:16881131-16948912 GCF_013103735.1 Etheostoma cragini
TTGGAAAATGGCTGCAATGAAACAAAGAGTGAAAAATTTAAAGGGGTCTGAATACTTTCCGTACCCACTGTAAGTCATCTTGTCATTTTGTTTAAAAATAAAAATACCAGAAACAACTTCATTTGAATACAGTTTAAGACTTGCATCAGCAATCACTTTCTACCTCCATGCATTGAAGCAGTTTAATAAAGTGAAACATGTACGCAGTTCGCTTTGAAAATCTTAGCATTAACTAACCATTCAGCACAGGATTAAACATGCTTTCAGTCAGAAACCTGGAATTAAAAATAACTCATAGTGCTTATTTTTGCACACAAAGAAGAAGCTGATCCACTAATCCGGTGCCACAGGTGCACAAATACCTGTGTAAGCAGAGGTAATACTGATAAAAGCTTTTGGAAGAAGAAAAGAGGAACAAGGAAAAGTTCCCACACTTTGACTGTTTTGTTTCTCCCTCTTTCTCTCTCTCTCTCTCTCTCTCTCTCTCTCTCTCTCTGTACTTCTGCCCCCTTTTTCAGTCCTGCCAAAATGTAAAGTAGTGTGCCAGCTATGAATGAAAATTAATGATAGGTGAGGGAAAAAATAATAGACTAGAGAAAAACCAACATTGACTCGTGTAACTCACCTGTTGGTGAGAGTTTTTGTTTGGTGTTCATTCAGGCTCGGGGCCCCTCCCTGAGGCAGCGTCAGTTCCCAGGTAGAGAGAGATGGGAGGAGAGTTCCCACCACGCTCCCTAACCTTTCTCACCGTTGCTTATTGGTCGTACGTTGTCTCATCGCTGAAACATGACACTCCTCCAGCAGTGCAGGCAGGTGTGTAAGGCTGCAGGGCCAAAAGAGCTGGTAAGTGTGTGTGTGTGCCAGACACAGGGACAAAGAAATGTGCGAGGAGGAGGGTGATGAGCAAGTTTTACTCACGCTTTGTCATACCTTCAGACTCTCTAAGTATCATACAATGTCAATGTCAATCTTACATGTGTGAGACGTCGTTGAACACATAGGGTTTGGGAGCATTCACCTCATCTCAGCCTTTGTGTTTAGCAGCTGCTCCACCAACCCCAGGTCAGGTGTACACAAACAGTGGATATTTTGCCAATACATAGGCAAATGAGCCTCTTAAATCAAATGGATATGGTTCCCACAGAACTTACCAATCACTGTTGCCTTAGAAGGGAGTTGGGATGGGCAACTTTCATTTCTCAATGCCAGACCCTTAATCCTTCTGGATTTCCAGGCTATCAGTAAACAACAACAACAACACTTAAAACAGCCACACACAACTAGCATTTCAGTACTCAGAGCAATGTTTTTTTCATGTTTTTCTCCCTCTTTTGGCATTTAAGCCAGCGTGGTTGGAAAATATTATCATATAAATCATTTTGGTTATTCATCTGCAAGAGTATGGAAAGGAGAAAACCATTTATTAGGTTGACAATATGAGACTTGATTACAAATAATCCAATCACAGAATGTGGGTCAGTTTGTGAAGTTTCTGTTTTAGTGTTGAGCAGGATAAATTAAAAGAGGCTGACAGGTGAACCCTTTCATTCTGAGCATTTCCTTGTGACGTGGGAAATGACTGTGGCATTGACAAAAATAGAAGAGACATTTGTTTTTGAAAACTATGTGCCAAGGTGTGAGGTTTAACAGGTCAGTCGTGCATTATCTCAGTTAATGCAGGTGTTTCTTTCTGAATGAGAAACAGGTATACCAAGATATGAGTGAACTTGCTCTGCAACTGTGAACGTTATGAACTCCTTGGTAGCTTCCTGAAGCCAGTTCTTATCACAGAATGTCATTTTTGCAGCCCACAGTGACAACTGACTTCCTGGTGTGGGTTTTGACAAAGCATGGTTCTCATGCTTACTTGGCACCGGCAGGTCCCCACCTGGTAATATGTTTACTGTCACCTCAGTCTGACTGACAAGGAGCAATTAGGTGAATGTTTTACCATTCTTTGTCTTTGCTTTCATGTACGTTAAATAAAGGGACTTTTGGGGAAATCTTGAAGATTTCAGACTTTATTCATGTCATTGTTTCCTTGGTGGTTAAAACCTGCCTGATGTTGTGCCAGATTTGATTCTTGATAACTTACAGACTTACAGGGGAACCACTTACAGGTGTTGGGAGGTACTTCTCCAAATAGTAAAAGAATTGCATTGTGGGTAATGTAGCTGCCAGGTTTTGAAATGAAAAACAAGACACTCCAGTACTCTCTGGTACTGCTTTTTACGTTTTTAAGCAGTCCGACAATGTTATAGGATCTGTACAGTACTTTTTTAAAGAGACGTAGCCTTGTAATACAGGGCCAATATTTTTAGTCCCTGATTAGTACATATTATGTTTAATTATAGCTGAACAAAGTTGTTGTCCTGATGTTAAACAACCCAGACTCCACCGGTTCAGTGTGTAGTTTACACCATGTTGTTAATTTGGGACACTTTTGACATAAAAATGAGAAAACTCAAGCCCAAATAGGTATTAAGGTAGTGCAAATTATGCAAATTATTTAATTCCACTGTTTGTTTGTTTGTCAAAAAACTTTAGGAATCAAGTGTGTGTGTTTGTGTGTGTGTGTGTGTGTGTGTGTGTGTGTGTGAGAGTGAGGGAGTGATAATGTGTGTTTGCCCAAGTTGCTTTGGGCAAAAGCGTCTGCCAAATGAATGCAATGTAAAGTAATGTAAAACAAAGATGCTAGCATCCAACAGAGAAAGGGTAGAGTGTGTGAGCATGTGTGGCGGCCCAGCAGGAGAGCTTCTCCTTAGGCCGCTCTTGTTTTGGCATGACGGGTTTCTCTGGCTTCTGCCGCCGTCTGTTAACGTCTATCAGTCTGCAAGCAAGTCAATGAGCCCGGCTGTGTGCCTGCTGGAACTGCACGTCTATGTGTGTGTGTATGTATGTGTGTGTGTGTGTGTGTGTGTGTGTTTGTGTGTGTGTCTGTGTGTGTGTGTGTGTGTGTGTGTGTGTGTGCGCGTGCGTGCGGGAGATCGTGCGTGTGTGCACGAGGCTTCTGACAGGACACGTCACTATCAGACCTCCACATCTCTGGCACTGTCTGTGTTGACACTCTGCCCGAAGGGGAACAAGTCTGCAGAGGTTGAGGAGAGCAGCGGTTTCCCACGGCTGCTGCTCTCAGCCTCAGCCCTGCCTCTGCATTCCAGGGCTGCCAGCGCTCTGTAAATGTTTGGACAGCCTTGAACAAATAACACACCTTGAAAGGCACAAGCACAGGCCCTCTCTCCCTCTCTGCACACCCTTTCTCTTCATCCACCTCCTTGAGCTCACATCGCTAACACCCCCTACCCACCCAAACCACAAATCTACCTCCCTCGCAGCCACACGCCCGGCTACTGCCACTCTCAGACTTTCCCAGCTTAACTCTCAAGCACAAATAAACACCATCCTGGTCTGTGTTACTATTATACACTTGCATATATAAACATGCTGACACACACCTGTGTATATGTAAATAGACACACATGCCAATTATATTGTGACAGCAGTGCCGTAACTGGTTCAACTTTTGCAGGATTATCTTCACACTCACAAACAGCGTTATGGGAGAAATAGATATTTGTAATGAAAATTACATTTTTTCACAGGTGCCCCATCAAATGCATGTCATGGACCCCACGGGCATTTTGAGGTACCATAAATGTGTAGAGTGGTTTATGATTCATAGAGTCTGCATATTCATAAAATTGTGGTATTTCAATTATGGAAAAATCAAGTTGGGTCTCAGGAAGCAGCTTTCAACCTAGCTGGACACATTTGGCAGTGTTCATCAGTGGAAGACCATCCAAGGATTCTGCCCAGTTTCCTTGGAATTGTGTCCTAACCCTCATCCCACAACTTATGATAAATGCCAAATTTCTCTGCCAATGCAGGAAGTAATGTGCCCTTTATGCAGCAAGGCAGAAAGAAATGATGTGGAGGACGGGGGGGAAGGATTTACATTTGATGTCTGACTTTCCGGCAGGAGACCAGAGTTTGTATAACATAACAAACCTGTAATTAATGTTTGTCTTTTTCATTAACTGTAACCATGACCTTTCCCCAGCATCATCCATAAAGTAGTTGCCATAATTCCAAAATGTTGGTATTGGATGTAAAACAGTGTAGTCACTGAACGTATGCTAGGATTTTGCTGAATTGTCCAATATCGATGTTCTTGTCTGGTGATAAGCTTGTTCCAGTATTAGTGACTCCTACTGGTTGGTCTGTCTGCACACTCTGTAGGCTAACAGGGGGATTAGCAGAAACACTGATTGCTGCAGGATAAATGGTCCATTTAAAACAGGAAGAAACATAGGACTGTAACACAGGGCCCTCGTCAATATTTCCTATTAGGCACATTTTGGAACGTTTTCTAACATTTTACATTATAATTTTGTTTAACCTGGATCTATTTTTGTTTTTAATTGAAACTCATGCAGAGTGAAAAGATGGTTCCCAAAAATAATTTCCATTAGGAACAACAGTCATCAGTCATAAATCACTTTACTTTTTATTCTGTAAAACAAGAATTGGGGAATGTTCAAGCCTGTAACACTCAGTTATTGCCATCAGGAATATTAAATGTAATAGTAATGCTCCAATAGAGGACAAAGACTTCACTGAATTTAAAAGAGCACTTAAATTAAATCTGATACAAACATTTGCAAGAGTTTGCACTGCTTAATCTGATAAGGGATAAGTGCTGCATTGCAATGTTTTGATACACACATCCACCCCCAACAATCCTTCAACACACACACAGTGTTTACATGGCCTCCAAACCACAAAAAACTTCCTGTCAAAGAGGGGATGTGAACATGATGACAATTCAGAAGCTTGTTTAATAAGCTCCTTGTCATAAAACAAAAATAGACTTCAAAAAAATAATAATGACTCCTCCTCCCAAAGTCCTCTAATACACACTGGTGATTAAGACATTTAAGCTACTGTGAATCAAAACGTCCATGTCATAAGAATTAGTGCCTTCATAATGTAGCCAGTTGTCAACCAGGCCCTCCCTCATAGAATATATAAACGGCACATTCATTGGGCATCAGGCTTGATGAGCAATAACATGGCACGATAATAGTGAGGCTGACCCAATATGAATTCCCTAACAACCACCCACACGTGCACCCTGATGTCTGCCAACAGCTGTGGAATCTAGAGTTTCTTGCTCATAGTAAATCCCATGAAACACAACGCAGGACAACTTCCATTGCACTCCTCTGGCTGCAGCCACTCAAACGCGGCTCTGTTTTCATTGTTGGGAGGCCTCAGGCTACATATTTCTGTAATTTGGCTTTTATGCTCAGCAGTTTTGCAGCTGTGATGACATTTGGGTGTCGCCCCCCTGTTTCTCACGGTCTTGCTGCCAATGCTGCTCCGGCCGCTGGTCGTCAGCCAAGACTGAGGTCTGTGTGTCAGCCCCCACTTCTTGTGTACACATGAACACTGAAAGAAGGCTCTTTTGCGAAGAAAAAAAAGTATATTCCCGGCAATCGAATAATCTCTGGGTCAGTTTTCCAAACTGTAGCTCAGTGGTTTCAGGGGGAGGAAGGACGTCAGAATTACAGCACATTTAGGTGGTTCATATAACTGATAATGATGACGTTTTTGTCTTTGCCATTTGAGCTTCTGTCAGCTTTAAACTTGTTGAAATATGCAGCCTGTTGTGGTTCTTTACTTTTGCCATTCATGTACACATTAAAACATTTTACGTGTCATTTTTAATATTGATTCTATAATTTTCTCTTGTCCTCTTTTTGAATTAAGCAAGTGTTGAATCAGTTTTCTCATTCTTTTATCAGCCTTGAATACAAGCATAACTTGTAAAACTTGCAAAACATAATAAGAAAAATACTAGTTTCATCAAGTCATGGCCATGACCGGCTGACTTGTATTGGCCACATATGAGGACACTGAATGCTTAGTGGGATGAATGTGGCTGGTGAAATCCAACCACAGGAAGGCAGAGCTAACATTTCTCCAAGATTACCCACTGTGTACTGAGTGCAGGATATTAGCTAACTCCAAATAATCCCTTTTCTGTCTTGTCTTCCTCCATAAAATGATTTTCAGCAGGCAGGGAGGGAGCAGGTTTGGGTCACAGGGGAGTGATAATGTTGGGTGTTCCCCACGGTTGCCCATGCTTGCTCTCAGCTGTCCTCCCGGAAACCTCGGTCCAGCTGCTGTCCATTACACCAGGAATGTATCCTTGGGTCACATGCCGGGAGTGTGGTGGCACATTAGTGACCACTCGCCCCGGCCACTTGTGAGTTATTAACATGGCACACTGAAATCCTTCCCATGCCCCTTGGTCCCCCTCCTTTAACCGCCCGCTCTGACAGCAGCTGCCGGACTCTTGGTTTCTCAGAGTAATGGGAGCAGGGAGTGTATCAGCGTGTGTGTGTGTGTGTGTCTGTCTCAGGGTGGGGACCTTATGGGGTCATGGTATCTGATTAATTGGTCAGATATGCATACCAACAGTTCCTGTTTTGTCGGTCACAGTTTAGGCTGATTCATCCAATCGCTTGACATAGCTGGGACTTTACGTCTGAGCAAAATGTTGGAAATATTATCTGGGGCAGACTTTGTCTGCAAAAAATCAATCAATCAATTAGTTAATTGATTATTTTAGACTTTCTTAGACATTTTAGATATTTTTAGACATATAAGAGACATATCAAAGTAAAAAAGTTTGAATATTTCAGACAAAGATTTTATTAAAAAGGGCAGAAAGGACATAGTGGAAAATGTAAACTTCCCACACTTGCTGTGGAGAGGGAAAAAACCTTTCATTGACTGTATGTGGTTGTAAATGAAACAAGTTAGAAACATTTAGAGCCACTGAATGTGATTCACTTCCGTTACCTTTGATGTTGCAGACACCATCAAAGGTAACAGAAGCTCCTTAGTGTTTTTAGAGTGCTTTTAAAATGTCTGTGGAATAATAATTACCCTCTTTTATTGGGCCATCTTTTTGAGAATGCACTCAGTATGGAACCTCTGGCTGAATGTACAACACAGATTTTAGAAGTCCATTTATTTTCTCTGATCACCCGCATGGGAAACATGTTTGTCATTGTTGGAACCGGCGTGATTGGCAGAATTTAAGGGCTCCACTCGTGTGGATGTGTGTGAGCCAGAGAGTGTGTTACAAGGCCCAAAAGCTCGTGGACCACAGTTTTTCTTTACATCGTTTCTCAACATATTCAGCAGTGAGCACCTGGGTGGATCGTTTTGGCCCTAATGATATGGCCAGACAACAAAACAATCCAAAAGGTACTTGAAGAAGTTTTTTGGAGCCTGGGCCTAATTACCACACATGACAAAAAAATCAAACCATCCAGCACTTAATTGGCTCCTTTTCTTTTATGGTCCTATACATAACCATATAACCACGAGATGGAGGCAAACAAAACCCTTGCTCTCTCCTTGACCCAAAATAGTCCTCTAATTGCCCCTGCATGGTCAGCTACAGCTGTAGATAGACAAGCCTATAGCAGAGCACCCAAAAAGTACATACAGCTCTATAAGATAAACATTCAATGGTACATCGAGGGGAAGAATGTAATTATTTCTATACTTTAATATTACGGACTTGTTAACTGAAGCTTAATTTTATTGCAACATTGTATCTACGTTGGTATTAATTAGGCAAGTTTTGCCAACAACAAAATATGTGCAAAGACTCAGATGACAGGAAGGCTGGTATGCTTTCATGCGAGTCAGACCACTTCCCTGATGCAAGAGGTAGTACAAGCTGGTGAAGTAAATCACATGTATCCGAGCGAGCCTACAGAGGTACAGTGTGTCATTTTCTCATCCTCATTTGTCCTCTAGCTTCTCTCTGTGCTTGGTGTCAGAGATGTCTGGTTTCTCTGCACTCTTTGGTTGAGTATTTCTCTAGCTTTATGAGTCTGCTGTCGGGGTCATGACCCAGCAGCACATTCACATATGTGGCAACTGCACGGTGACCGCATGCCAGAGCACTGCTCCGCCAACAAGACGACCAGCAGGCATGTGCAGACAGACACAGCGGTGATACAGCATGATGTCCATGTATCAGGTGGCAGTATTTTGGAGTCTTCTGGCAGAGACTGGGACATTTTAGTAAATGAATCATGACATATCAGCAAATTTGATCATGAGGTAGCTGGATCAAAGATGTGAAGAAGAAGAGGAAGAGGAAGAAGAAGAAGAAGACAGTTTTGTCATACTGAATCTTTATATATATTTGAATACCATTCACAGACAGACA
Organism: Etheostoma cragini; assembly: GCF_013103735.1. Classification (NCBI taxonomy): domain Eukaryota; kingdom Metazoa; phylum Chordata; class Actinopteri; order Perciformes; family Percidae; genus Etheostoma; species Etheostoma cragini. The sequence goes on from NC_048413.1 coordinate 16,889,392, forward strand.
AGTGGAAGAGCTGTTATGCTGTTCTGTGTGTGTGTCTGTGTGTCTGAGCCACATTGAGGCCACCACGTGGGACCCTCTTTTCACTCTCTTCCCCTTGCACGGCTGCTTCTAATCTCTGACCCCCATCAATAAGATGCATTCAGAGTCCATCAAACAGACGAGCTGCTGCACAGCCAGCCCAGCACCGCTGGGGGGAGAACCATGGGAAACACTCTTAATTGTCCCCCAAACCTTTTTAAAGAATATTAAGCTGCATTAGCTGACCATGAGCCTTTCTTCGTGGGGCTTTCTTCTTGAGTGGGCTACAGCGGCCCACTCAGCCAACAGGCCATTAAACGTGACAGGTCTTTGTGAAGAACAGAGAGACAAACTCCCAGGAAGGTGCAGCTAGCAAACCCCTGCTTAAATAAAGGGAAGGCTAACAGGTTAGCTAGTCTTGTGTCTGGTTTATATCAAGCTCACTGTGCTGCCTGACTTGCTCCTGCAGCCACAGATCTATTAGGGGCTATTAAGCATCTCGTTAGCCATAACTCTGGCAGTGCATATGCGAACAGACTCAATATTGCAGGATCATTAGAGGAAAGATTTCCCGCTTCAGTTATGTCATTCCTGCACTACAATGCATCCTCCTTTTGTCAGTGCAACATATCTCATTCGGTAGAAAATACCTTCAGTGGCAAAGTAATATTCCAAAGGCCTCATTCTATGTATTAAAGGACAATTTTGTCCCAAAAAAAACAAAATAATAATATACAGTTGAGTTTTGAATACAGCTTGTGATTTGCAAATTAATTTTGTTGCATACATGTTTTCCAACCCGTACCTACAACAGTAATATTGTCTATAACTAGCAATTCCATGGATTCATACACAAATAAGGCCACAGTAGCATGAACTTGAATTCAGTCTGCAGGTAAAATTAAAGTCTTTGAAAATCTTTCCAAAAGATATTACTTTGTTTAGTTAGAAAGGATTTGTATTATTCCAGGTCTCTGACCCAGTCGTTCTCTAGAGCATGGCCATATTGTCCATCAGATTAGCCACATTAGGAAGATGTTATAAGCTTGGATGAAGTGAGCCATGTATTAAGGTTGGTGTTAAGCTGCTGCACCCTTGTTTTGCCCAGGCCTGAACTCACATCTTAGCGCTGAGTGACACAAGAGGATTTATAGGGAATGGCAGAGCATTCAGGAAGGTTTCACATTTATTAGAGGGGTCAAGTATTCTCTGAGGCAAAGCATGTATATATAGCACATGAGGACAATAAAAGACCAAGGGCCAGATGCATAAAACTCTATGCAGATTCAAGACAATACTCCTGGAAAGTGAATGACTTAATGAGAAATTTTGTTTATGTTTTTTCAGAGAGTAGAAGATAAAACTGGTCTGAACAAGAGCCAACTTGTTTGCTCAGTTAAATTGGCTTGTTTAAGTTAATTCCCATCTCTTCACCTTAAATACATTACCAGTGACTTAAACACATTTATTTTCCACCAGATGTTGGATTGAGTGCTTTTTTGCAAATGTAAAAGCTAAATTTCATCCTTCATTTCCCTCATTCTCTGTCTAAACAGCTCACTCTGACCTTTTGACATCATTACTCAAAAACATCAGCAAATGTCTTCTTTTGGGGTCCTAAACATGGCATATGTTACATAGAATGGGCCTTCCATTAATCAAAAGCAGTTAGGCGCTAAATAGGCAGATCCTGGACGACGAGCCAGAACGAGGGACCCCCCCTCCCCCCTCTCTCCAACTAACCAACCAACCACCACAGTTCATATCAGCCCACTGAAAAGGGATTCCTCACTTTGTCATCCTTAAATAATAAAAACCTATGAGGCTGAATGTCAGTGTAGGTTGATGAGATTGGGATGAATGTGTGTGTTTGTGTGTGAGTCTATGCAGAGGGAGTGAGCGCTGATGGTCAGGAATGAGCAAGGCCTTCTTGTTGGCGATACAAAGCCGTTGCTGTGCAATCACCTCTGTGTTAAATCATCGCTCTGTGGTCCTCACAAAGGCTCACAAAGGCAGGGGGCTGGTGGCTGGGGCGGGAGTGCGGCGACACAGCTGTGAGCAGAGCCTACACAACCCTGCTCAATATGGTCCCTCCTCATATCTGTCGCAACTTGGCCCCTGCTTCCGCCAGGCCCTGGGACAATGGAGGCCCTCGGCAGACCCCTTTGTTGCAAAGTTTTTCAGAGTTCCTTTTTAGCTTGAATCTTAAATATTTCATTAGGCCTCTTTTGCCCTGCTTTCTTTTTTTCACTTCCATTTTGAAGAGCATCACCAGGACCTCTCTTTCACCCCCCCTTCACTTTAGTAACGCCCTGAAGACAACAAAGGATCTCTGTTTTTGGAGGCTGCTGTTACTCAAAACCAATCAGTGTTTAAAATTAAACAGAGGAAAAGGCATGTGCTACCTTATATCTATACATTTAGAAAAAACTTTCATGTAAGTAGAATGTAATACAAATTTGTATATGTGTGTTAAGATCTATATATATCTTGTTTTCTGTTTTTTCCTCTTTTTGCTCATTGCTTTTTTACACGTATTCAGATTTTAGTTTTTTTATCAGGATGCTTTTATGTTTTATGTGACATTTTTGTCAAACAAAACAGTTTTACATACTGCTCCTGAAGACACATTTGTACAGTAATACACACATGTTGTACTATATCTTTCAAACTGTAATTTACCTTAACATCATGATGTGGGTGCTCCTTTTCCAAATTGCACTGAACTCTTGTATCTTGTATGTGGATGTAGTTTGAGCATTTATTCTGATGAGCTTTTACTTATAAATGGTTTTGTGATTTAAATTAAAATACAGGAAATTAAATGTTTACTTTAATACTACAATATATATATATATATATATATATATATATATATATATATATATATATATATATATATATATATATATATATATATATATATATATATATATATATATATATATATATATATATAAATAAATTAATGAATAGTGGAGTCCAAATTAAGACTTTACATTCAACAGTTGTTAATTGTTAAATCAGGTTAACAGCAGCAAATAGTTGAAGTTAGTTAGTTGAATAGTTCAAGTGAAGAGAATGAAAATTTTTAAAGAGTGTTTGAGTACATTGACCCTGATAATAAAAGTTGAATAATGGAACTTTATTGAAATTCAAATATATTCATGACATATGGTCAAATTAACAACATTGAGTGTCATCATTAAATGTTGAAGTCACAAGCTGCTTGGTGTATTAGGAGGGCCACACATAAATGCCATGTATAGAAGAGGTGACCAAACACTCCCATACAAATATTAAAACACTTGTTAATAACTTTTCCGGCCCGGCAGCAGAACTTCTGTCACGATGGATAAAAAGGGCTGAAAAGGACTTGTCTTTGTGCTAAGCCTTAAACTTGCGCGATAGGACAGAGTGACAAAAAGAAGCTTTTGTTAAAAAGAAGAAGAAGGGGGGGTTGATTTAAACAACACTTCAAGAGACCCTGATGAATAATTCAGTGTTATCATTCAACTTAATGCTTGATTATTATGTTTTTCTTCTCTCTTCACACATGAGGGACCTCGACAGATAGAGGGTAGCATGCAAGGGCACATTGGGGGAAGTAATGCGCACACAAGGACAAAACAAGAAGGCTGCAGTGCAGTCTCTCTGCTGTCAGCTTGATAAATATAATGTGTCACCAATTAAAAACTCATTGCCATTCTTTAATTTCACCAAGGCCTTGTTAACCGCTGCATGGCAGGGAGGCTAACAGAGTAGCCTCAGCCTCTGCGACCAGCACCCCCATAATAGAAGCCCCTGCTTTCCCATCCTTTTAAAACTACGGCCCTTCCCTTTGGCATGTAAATAAGACATTCATTGGGCAGCACTTTTCCAATAGAAAAAATGACCATCGATGTCTTTGATTTTCATCTTTTTTTCCCACTGGGAAAACAAAGAATTCTATAGTTTTCGATTTTTTTATTCAAAAAACCTTTTTTAGCCCTTTCTTTGGGAGCATTCTGATGGTAATCATGTTGACTCAACTTTGTGCAATGTGGCTATACAACGCGTATGAACCCTAGCAGGAGTCCATTACAGAAATACCATTTAGCAAGCTGTTTCTATGAGAAAGTCAAACGTTTAAGGGGCTTTTTTGTGCCGGTTGGGGACAAGGGTCCCTGAGGAGCAGCAGGAGTCCTTTGGAAACTTCAGTGAAACTAAAGGCGTCTCAGGTCTGAGATACTTTCCAGCTGAAGTCAAAGTGTTGAAAATGCAGAAAGGCCTAACGAAATGTCTAACTCCCTGTCAACCATGACAGCTGTGCTGTTTAGCAACAACTTCTCAGACACTGGATAAGTAGATGTCAGTAACCTTTCCAAACACATCTACCCAGGCAAAAATATATATAATTTTAACTTTGAAATGATTCCATAAAACGTGAGATGGATATTCTTGCTGAACAAAACAAATCATGTAGACCTAAGGCCATCATCAACATGGCTAAAATAAAAAAACACTTGGTAAAGAACATTGTTGACTGTCGGTAGAGGAAACAGGAAATGAACAGCCGTCTTCTGTGTTAAAGTCCAACGCTTTGTTATTGTCCTCTACAGCCACTGGAGGGATTTTGTCATATTCAGAAATTTGTTGTAGGAACTGATGCTATCAATGTTCTTGGGAGGGAAGTCTTGCAGCAAAACATAACTATAGTTCAAAATTAATGGATTTTAAGTGTGCTTACACTTAAAGCACTTAATGAAGTTCACAACATTTACAACAACGTTTTGGCATAGCCGATCCTGAAGTGGCAAACATGTCAGAGTATTTGCTGAACTTTGAGGCGATAAAATGCTTTAGAGATCACAAAGAAAGAGTCTGGTGTCTACACTGTTTGTTGAGTCACTCTTTGAGTCTGATTTCCTTCTCCCACACACCTTTTGTGTGACACACTGTCATCAGCAGTGGGAAAGAATCTAGATTCTGAAACATTTCTAAGTGCTGAATTGTAGGAATTCAGAGGTCACGCTACTTATAATTCCCAAACTCCTATGTCCCTCATCAAGCCCATTTCAATCATTCCATTCAACACTAAATGAGCCAGGTCATCCTGGACACATTAAAGCCCTGAGTAGAAAGTAAAAAAAATTAAGTATATGAACATTTGAATGAGCGCAAGTCTCCCACTTCAGCCCCCCCATAACCCACCCTCCTCCTCCTCCTTCTCTGTGCCCGCTCATTATCCCTGTCACACGGGACCAGGGCCTACTTGGCACAGCCTTATGGACTTAATTGAATTAGACATACCCGCTTGTTTAGACATTGTGTGGTGGCATGAGAATCTCCCAGCCATCTCCATGAAGGCCGAAGAAAAGAGAGGCATCGGCAACACTTCATCGGCAAGATCTGAGAGTTGGACATTCTCAGGGATGGAAGGGCCGCCGCAAAACGAAGGACCACCAGTGTCTCATTGTGCTCCGGCTCAGTGCCAAGTGCAGAGAGGGACTCTTTCAGGGGTGTCACTTCATTTAACCATGTGGTGGGGCGAAATTCCGGCGTCTAACAAACTCTGAAACCGTCTTAGAAAAATTGCTGGTGACATATCAACACTGGGCAATACATAGTTTTGGGGGAATATTTATCTTGAAATGATGCTTCAGTTGGATGTGGCTTCTAAATAGATTTTTTAATTTAAGCTTTATCTTTTTTATCTTCACACACTGAAAAAATTGAAAATCATTTTTGGTCTCACTCAGTGATCAGGGATAATTGAGATAAACATGAGAGACCAATGTTACTCCAATATTAGGCCCAGCCTCAGGGTCTAGTTCACTTTTTTGTAATTAACAATTATTTTTTTTAATTTCAAATTTTTAACAAAATACCAAACACAACGCAACATGAACAACTTCCCCTGTCATCACCACCCACCCGGACAAAAATCTAAAAAATATGACGCAGTAACCACAACATTCCAGACCATTCAAAATAGACAATAAACCATAAACCAAATAAACATATGTATGAATGACAAAACCATATGCCCATTATACATGTCTCTCCCCATAGCGCCCCCCAGAAAGTTCTGGTACTTTCTCCCTTTTCTGGTATATGCATCCAATCTAGCAAACCGTTTATGACATTTTTTCAAACGCCGCCACCCTAGTCATCTCACAAGCCCACTCCTTGATTGACGGCATCCCTTCATTCTTCCATCCCCTTGAAATAATCGGTCTGGCTATCATTAAACTAGTCTGCACACTGCTCTTCATGTACTTATGCATCTTGCTAAGGATTGACCCAGCTCCTAGAACAAATGATCTTGGGCTGAATGGAACCCGGGTCCCTCCAATCCAACATAGGCTGGACGTTATCACAGGACCATAGGACATGAAGTAATGGGCCATCCTATGTCTTACATTTCCAACAACTTTGGTGTGTCTCTCAGACCAATCCTAAACAATCTGAAGGTAGTCCAATGGAAGCTATGCATAATCTTGAATTGAATGAGGCACACCCTTACATTGCGTGACATAGTTTTAATATTTCCACAGATTCTGTCCCACTCCTCATCATCCAGTGTAATACTCAGATCTTTTTGAGGGCTTCCCAGGCTCGATCCCTCAGGTTCTGCATAAACATAGAATAATACCCAGAAGCCTCATGACCTTTTCAATATTTCAACAACACCTTATTTAAACATTGTGGTGCCTTCGGGGCTGAAGAACTGGATAAAAATAAATAGATGGCAAAGTTGCAAATATTAAAAAAAATTACACCTAGGAATTCCAAACTGCTGTACCACATCCTCAAAGGATTTTAATATGCCACCAAGTTACAGATCTCCCAGTGGTTTGGGATAGATTTTTATGTTGACCGCTCTCTTGCTAGAGGCAGGATCATCCTGTCTTTCCCTCTCAGCCACCTCTCAGCAGTGGCTCTCAAGCTCATTCCTTCTGGTGACCTCCATCAAAACAATGGAGCTCAGCAGGGGTTTTCTCTAATACTGCGAATTTTTCATCAATATCCGCCAGCGACATGTTATTAGTCTGTTGCTTTTCTGCCAAAATCACAGCCGCAGCACTATTTTGACTCTTAGCCGTGTCTCCACCACGGAGCATATGCTGCTTAACGTCTCCACCGTCCGCTAACTTTTTAGATTTTGACATTTTCGGCATCCAGGATGTTTCTCTCCACATCTGCGCACTGATATCTCTGGTAAGAATCTTAAAAGGGATAAATACAGCAATGCACAATACGGAGCTCATCCTTCACCCAACTAGTTTGCAGTTATGTCATGTGACAAACACCTGGTTCACTTTTTAAATGTTAAAGTGAAAAATCCATAATAGCCTACACTTTAAAAGAAAATAAGGAGTAAAGAGGAGTAAAATCAAGGGATTTTATGTTGCAACATTTTTTGTTTGATTAATTTGGGCAGTATATTCAGTTATGTTAGCAAAATACTAATCCTGCATGTATCTTCAGGTCACTAAAACATATAATTTGCAGTGTTTATGTTAAAATAGCACATTTTAGCCATCTGTAGTGGTGCTTGCGAGGTTCTTCTAAAACCATTCTATGCAGCTCTTGACACCAGCGACAGCACTCACTGTGTCAACTTAACCCTCTGACTCCTACCTTTTCCAGCCAGTCTTCGAGCTGACTTTAATGTCAAGAGTCAGTCGCTTTGTGATTAAAGATTTTCTTCTCTTTTTCTTTCTTTTTCACTTTAAATGGAAAGAAACCTCTTCTAATGTGATTGCCCTTTTCCATTTATCTAGACGAAGTCTAAATGGAGGTGCTACAAGGGGGTGCCTAGGTGCTGTCACTACATAACGTCACCTCCCTAACCCCAGGGGTCAGAGCCAGATTGACACCATAACCCACAGCCCTGATCCTCCTTCAGCCTCTTTAGATGTGCACCCGGCCAGCAGTAATGCGGCCCGCACTTTATTCATTTGGAGATCAGCCGAGCTGAAAAGATAAGCTCTGAATAATTGGAGCCCACAGACCACGAAGAATCTGATGGGATCTTCCAGTCTTTAACTTTTCTCCCTCTGTCTATACCATCTTACAACTGGAGGACACCCCTTGTTAGAGCCAGGCCGCCAGATGGGCGAGAGAGAAGTGGGATGGTCTGTGGTGCTTTACAGAGAGGGATGACACTGGCTGTAGGGACCTGTCACTCACGTGCAGGGGGAGTGAATGTGGAGCTTAATGAATCCTCCACAGCCACCAGTGGACAAGACGCAGCTCAGTGTGGACACCAGACAGCCAGACAGTACATCGTCCTGCCTCCTTTTCAGTCATTCTTTTTGCCTCTCCCGCGGCCTCTTTCCTTCTGGCGTGAGTGTAAGTACCTAAGCAGATAAGTAGATTTTCATGTGATTTGACTGTAGTTTCTTTACTTGAAGACTTTTTGTCTTAAAAATGAATACGTTTCAAAACAAATATCAAGGAAAACATCTTTTAAAAAAAGTGTACATTTAAAATAAAAACAACAAAATATTCTTCACACTAGGCGGCCCCTGGGTGGCATACCAAGAGTTTATGACATGAGCTGCGGTGCCACATGAATGTCCCCCCAAGACCCAAGATAACTCATTATTAGAGCAGTCAAATTTCTCTAGGAGGTGGGACACTGCAAACAATAACACATGTGGCGGTTTGCTACTGTGGTTGCTGTAGTTAATCATCCCACTGTCAAATTAGCATTCCCCCTGCCCTGCATGGAAGACACCGCAGCACAGAGACAGGGCATCGTTAGCTGCACTGCGCAACAAAGAGCTAGCAATGGGGAGGCTGCAGCAATACTGGTAATGTCAGGTCCCGGGTCAGCTTGGTCCAGAGCCAGTGGAAGCCCACGCTGCGCTCTGCCTCTCCGGTGTTGTCATAACAGAGCAGTTTTACTGTATGAGGCCAGAGGGAACACAAGGCCGGCTGCAGCCTCCTGAGGACAGACAGAACAACAGGACCACACACTGATTTCTCTTTACTGTCAGCAGCAGTTTCTATTCCTTTCACCTGTTCTTTTGAATGTCATTACTTTTTTAAATATTGGTGATCACTTTTACAGTTTTTTTTTTACTGTTGCTAGGATACATTTCTCAACACTTTTAAAACTTTTAACACATTTCTCTTAACCAACTTTCAACTCGGAACAGCAGTTCGTTTCACATTCAAAATGCACTAAAACTACCAAATCACTTCATACATGTCTCAAATCAACTCCTTCTCCCATAACACAAAGCCAACAAATACACTTTGTCACCCACAAAACAATGACCTAAAATACACTAACAACAGGTATCATTATACAATGTTGTCTTATATAAACAAGGACACCTCTGTACTGTTTAGAATTCACTGCAATACACAGCATGTTACTGGAATGAATCAGACATGATGCAGTAGGCTTGAATGTATTGTACTTCTTTTATTTAGGAGTAATTCCAAAATACAAGAATTTGCACACACACCATCCACTGATTCAGACACAATAGGAATGCTATTTTTCTCTGTCCTCTGCATTAGACCACATGTTCTCATCCACATCACATCTTATAAAATCTAGGTCAATACACCCAGGAAAGCATTTTCTGGAATGCCTGATCCATCCCTGGCAGTCTTCTGCTGATACTGTATGTTCAGGGATCCAACATTCATTGCTTCCTGGAGGGGCATTTGATTATGTGGATGGTGGTCATAAACCTTCCACCTCCATGAGGAAAAAAAGATCCTCTATGGGGTTGAGGATTGGAGAGTGAGGTGGGAGGAAAAGTGACACCATATATTCAGTGACTGCACCGGAGTGGTGAAATGCCACATTGTCCCATACAATTGTAAATGTTGGCTGATGTCTTCTCTCTGCATCCCTTTCCTCAACTAGCAAAACCCTTTCATAGAGATCATGCAGAGACGCACAGTGTTGTATAGCCCAATTAGTGGTTTTTGTAACAGCAGTCCATCAGTGGATGTTGCTGCGCATATGGTGAAGTTGGCACCTCTCTGGCCTGGGACATCCACTGTGGCTCTCTTCCCAATCACATTCCGTCCTTGTCACTGTGTTTTGGCCAAGTTGAAACCCGCCTCATCCACAAAGATGAAAATGTGGGGTGTTTGCCTGCCTTCAATCTCCATGACTCTCTAAAATAAATCCACAAAGCAACCTGAGAGTTAGGATATTGCAGTAGTATACACAACCTAAAATGTATGTCTTTGCTTGTGTTTGGTTTTGTTCAAAAACAGTTCTGTATTTTTATTTGTAGGTGCATAATGAGAATCAGCTATGGTTAGTCCAATTGTCCAATTGTTTTTATAGCATTTCAATTTTCGATTTGAACTATATTATTATTACTATAGAAATTTAGCAAATTGCTTACTTATTCAGTTTTTTATTATGTTATTGTTTTGAACTTAAGTTTAATTAACAGTTTCGAAAAGCATGTGCAAATTGGCCTCTAGGTACATAGAGTTTTGGTATTTTTTTGTTGAAGTGAGAAAAAAAAGAAAGTCATTTGAAAGCTGCAGTCATTGAACGCATTTTGTGCCAAAGCAATAATAAATGATCTACAGTTTACCCAACATACATTTCTGTTGTGCTCACTGTGTGAAGAGTTTTAAAAAAGTTACCTAAGTATTGAGAAATGCGTCCTAGCAACTGTAAAAAAAACTGTTAAGCTTGTCTGGGTCTGGCTCCAAATTTGAGCAGAGAAGTTTACCTCACATGAGCCAAAATAATTGTGATAACTTGGTATAGATAATCCCGCTAAATGTCTACAAAAAAACTGATCTCTTATTGCAAAAAAGTCAATTGTTGCAAATTATAGCTATTGTCTTCTTAAAATAAATTACAGTTCATTTTGGTTCTTGCAATATGTCTTATGGCCATATGTGTTTGCTGGTAATTACAGCATACAGGAATCCGCTCCTCCTAATGATTATTTTATGATAACAAAAATAAGTGAAGTAGCCTGAATGTGCGTGTTGACAAGCTGTGCAGCAAGCTCCGTTAATTCTAGACACTTACATTCCTGCTGTTTTTCCCACTTTGTTGGCCTATACTTTGACAGAGGCCAGGCATTGTGAAACATAATAATCCTGATTATTACAATAACATCAAACATCGCACGAGACCTCAAACCGAATCCAATGGCACAGACAAATCTCCAGCCATCAAGTCAAGCAAAATATTTTCTCTGCCCAATCACGAGGGCACATTGCTTCCTGTCCTGGAGACAGTGCCACCCAATGGCTCATTCTTTTCCATCAAGCATGTTTCCTGTGTTACAGGGCATTTCATAGAGAAAAATATTAATCCATTCTCACATGAAGCCCTAACTCATGCATGTCATGTTTGCAGTATTTAAAACAGCTGACAGAGCAGAGAACATTTGCTTAACTTGGACAGGAAATTTGATTACTGGACACAGTATCTGGGGCTCTGAAAGACATTGATAAAAAGAGATCAGGATTTCCTGTTTGTATAACACTAGTAGATAAGTGCAATATACAACTGACCTTGCATACAGTTAATAATGTAATAGGATGCTAAATATCTAAATTATAAGGAAGCACAGGGGGGAAAGACACAAATAGACATACAACTAATTGCACACCACTGTATTTTATTTGATTATCCTGAAGGAACATTTTATTTCTGAAATTGTCATAGATTACAGGATTTTCTTATTGGCTCAACATTATACGATTTTAAAGTGTCCTTTATCTTCTTTAACCATCTGACTCAGAGTCAGTAATGAATAGATATACACACAGCTGAAGTGGTCCTGTATTATAAATCAATGACGGTTTGTAATTCTCCTCATTTAAACAAAGGGTAAACGAATAAAAACCCATTAAGATGACATGTGAATTGGCAAACAAACTGTTTAATTTGTGTCTGCTGTGTGAAAGGGGCTTTCCGTCCGTGGGCCTGGGGGCAGCCCAAATTTACATCTGATTGGAGTTTAATGGCCCATGGCCGCTTTTAGTGCACAGTCACTATGGTGACCAAGCTTTTCTCAAGATTTTCAACAGGCTAAAATGTCCTTTTTTTGTCCATTTGAAATGTGTCATGCGAGCCAAATGGGGCTGGGGCTTGTATGTATCAATTTGTTTCTGTTGCGGGGCCCACACTAGCCCTGCAATGAATATATGGGCCATTGAATCCCAGCACACAATAGCCACAGCTGATGCGGTTGCCACAGAGACACGCCCACACAAAAGGTCGGAATGATGACATATGGTCCAAACCTGCCCAGTCGGTGGACCCCCAATAGGCGGACTGCATTGATGGACAAAACCCCACGTTAGCCATTTATCCGTGCCTACTCATTTCATGGTAAGATAAACTTTTTAGAAAGTTTCACAGCCCATGCACAAGTAAACGGCTGGTGAAAAAGCCACCATGTAAAGTGGGGTGAATTCATCATTAAGTGATTAACAAAGGCTTCTTTACCACCTGCTTCTACATTAATACGGACATTAATGGCCCCTCTTTTTGTTTAAGGTGAAAGAGAAGAGATGGAGGAAAAAAACATTAACTTAAAGACATAATAGATTGAAGCACATGTCAGTACCTTCAACATCCTTTGACCCTAAACTCTTCATATGCATGTGAGTTTTTATTTCTGTTGCTTTTGTGTTTATTGTACTGAACTGCTTCCACTATGTTATATTTTAGATTTATTATATGAAGTATGTGTGTAGTCACATACTGAATTTAGAAAAATTTAAATTAAGAATAAGTTGTTAATGAACTTTTTCAACATGTTCCAGATGTGCAAATGTTGGTGAGCTGTCCACCTTAAAAGTAATAATTTATCAGAATCTTCCATATAAAAATAAATCATGTGCAGTGGGTTGTAAACTGTATTGTTTGTTCATAGTCTGCATGCTTACGCTGTACAATGTTTGTGTGTTTTTCTTGCACATTTCCTACAAGTTTACATGTAGAAAACGTTGTCTTTTATGATATGTTAAAGTGTTAAAGTGTAGGACTTAATACAAGAAAATAAACAGCTATGAAGGATTACACACCTGTGCAAAAAGATGATATTTGGTATCTTTGTTGTTACATTAACTATCAGCTATGATAGGACAACTGCAAAGATGCACCTGAGTCAGCTGTGAAGCCTTCACCTTTTGTGATGCAACTGAGAATGTGTGAAAACTAGTTAGTTATAGGTAAGTTAGTTATAGATATAGCTAGTTATAGATAAATGGTTGAAACAGTCAGCTCCTCTAATTTAAAAGGGTGGTGTGAATGCAAACTTTATGCACGTAAACATAAACAAATCCAATAACACTGACTTTATGTAATTAATATTGTGGAATAACATTCAGTTTAAAATCTATTTAAATGGTGGTATATTTATTTATTTATAAATTACATCATAGTGGTGCTAAATGAGTAATTAGAAATCTCTATGAAAGTGGCCAAAATAAGGTGAGACAAAAATTTTGCAACTTAGACAATTTATGTTTTCCTACATAGATTTCTGGTTTTCTTGTCAAAGTTGTGAGATGTCAGTTATGATCTAATGAGGATCTGGTAGTTAAGATACAAGATGAAGATAATCAGCACTGTGACATCAACACAGACCTGTCAACTGTTTAAGGGGAAAACCCTCAGAGAACAGGCGTGTGTGGAGAGGCCTAATTCCATTAGGAAAGATAAGCAGTGTGAACAAGACATATAAGAGTTGACCCGTTTCATTACTCACCACTAAAATATGTGATGATGTCATTACAGGCTTTGTATAATGGGAGGGCTGCATGGGGTCAATTTTTCACTTAAGGCAGTGCAGAAGCTCTACTTTTAACTGGCATATAGAAACATGGACTCCTCTCATTTGAGGCTGTGATGTATATTTTGCATAAAGGTGTGAGACATTATGGTAAAATACTCACTTATTAAAGACATAACAACCAATCAATTGAGAATTCAATATTGACAGTAATAGTGCTAAAATTATAAATAGATGACTTGATTAGACTATCAACAACAAAAAATGAATTGTTGACAATGTTGCTTCTCAAAGCTTCTGCTTTTCTCTGACATTGTTGTAAATTATTAAAATTAATATTTGGTTTTGAACTGTTAGCCGTACATAACAAACAATTTGAGGCCTTTTACACATTAATTAACAGCAATGAAAACATAGTCACCAGATCAACAGATAATGTAAAGGATTGTTAGCTGCAATCCTAAATTCTGATGTCTATACACAAATCTAAGCACACATGCACGCACGCACACACACATGCACGCACACACACATACACATACACACGCAAATTCACAAGACAGGTCAAACCACAGTGTCACTTGATGTTAGCTGAGGTGACGAGTTGTGAGAGAAAACCGGAAGGAGATCTCACTTGGTTTGAATCAGGAGTGACAGGTCCTTCTAGATATGACCTGTCTGTTCCCTGATTTTAACCGAGCCATCCGCCTGGCTGTCCCCTGCATGGACGCCTCCATTGACCGCTGTCAAATAGAGGGACCTGGAAGAGAACATTACCCTGGGAGGTCAAAGACCCCCAGGTGACCCGGTGAAGCCCCTCTAAACACTTCAGTGAACAAGCAGTGTCCAGGCCAGACCTGTTTTCAACTGACAATCTGCAAGCCAATCTGGAGCTGTCAAACCGGAAACAGAGGCGTGAAATTGCAAATAAACCATAGGATAAGCATCCGTCTCAATCACCAAGGCTCTGAGTAATCTAGTCTTAGCAGAGCATTTCCCTTGATGATCCCCACACTAGTTTTGGTTTTATATGACATGGACATGATTTGGTACTGCACAGCTCCCACCACACACACACATACACACACACACACACACACACTCTTTGTGATCACATGAGGAGACGCAACGATTGTACAGACCCCCGGTTAGACCCCACATTGCACAGCATTTTGAAGAGTTCCCATGAATTCACACAGAGCTCTAAAAATACCCGCAAGGGAGGAAATCCCCACATTCCGCAGCAATGGACCTGCACTTCAAAGATATCCAAACAATAAGCCTCATTCGATTTCGGAATCGTCCCAGACAATGTAGGAAGACTGAGGCATCAGAGAGTTGTTTTCCCGGATAGACTGTTGTGTCTAGGAGTGGAAACCTCTGACCGCTGCCTCTGACTCATGGCAACTGGCCATTTGTGAATGAATGGGTTGCACAATGACAAGTATGAAAACATAAAACACATATGGGGAAGCTAACCCATGTCCACAGTGGCACAGAAGTATCCACAGACTGGCAAAAGATGGTAAAGGCATGAACGTCAGAGGCAGTGACAGGTGTCTTAGGTCACACCGGTTATCGAGCTTTAGTTTGATAAATGGAAACTAACTTATGACAGCAAAAGATGATATTCAGCATGTGGTTAATTCATGAGTCAGTGTTACAATACTTGGTTTGCCCACCATCTACATCACCACCCTATCGATTCCCGTTCAGTACAAATTATAGTGCTTCTTACACTTGAAAAAAAATACAAAGTGCACAACTCTTCTAGCAATTACTTACATATACTTACTTAAAACATATTAGTAATCTATAAGTGTAATTCCTGGGTGACAGGGTTTACTGTCACCACAGTGGCCTTTTACAGTAAAAAGTTACCAAACAACAGCGTCATATGAACCGGTTCATCAGACTGACTCATCTATGCCCTGTGAATCTCTAAGGCTTGGATGTGCTTTCAGTGGGTGAAAGCTGCAGATATGATCTCTCTCTCTCACCAACTTCATCAGAGCTCAGGTCAATCATTCTCAGAGAGATCCCTCATTTTGACAATGGGGTTTAATGACTCACAAGGCTTGTTGAGCACTGGCGTTGTCAGGCCCAAAGGATGAAGATAACAACATGAGCTATTAATTTGCAGTTAACTGTGTTAGGGAATTTTGGTTCTTGTAGGCAAGTACACGAAGGATGTAGGTTATAAAAACAGTATCAGCAACATCTTTATAATTACATGCATGTATTAAGACACATACTAAAAATGGTATACAGCTTACAACTTATGTAAGTTTAGTTTAGTTCCATACATTGTGTAAGATGTAAAATATATTCATACAATACTATACTCAGGTGTAATCTGTAATATCAAACGGTTCCTGCAATTTACTACAGATTGTACTCTTCCCACTTGGAGTAAGGAACTCTGGACTCAATGAGGATCAAATAAGGCAATACCTTCCGCTTGATTGACAGCTTTACAAAGGCAATGGGGCAGAGTAATTTGTCAATGGGTAAAAATCAACACAAAGAGCTATTGATTGGCAGGAGAGAAAGGGGAAGAGGACAATGAGTGCGGCTGTGGGATCTCGCTGAAGTGATCAATACTGGAGTTCTGCATGAGGGAGCCATCTCACTCTGTGTTTATACAGTCAGACACAGAGCAAAGATCAGCTATTGTACAGCTGCACTGGTGCTGTCAGTCAACATAGGGCAACACTGCAGGGGGTGGCTGTTCACACAGAAACACACACACACACACACACACACACACACACACACACACACACACACACACAGACAAAACTCAATAAGCTCACATTATCTCAGACTGCTACTAGAACTTAAAGTCATTTAGAGGTATTGGAGTTCTTAGAAACAAACACCCTTGTGTATATCAAAACAAATTCTTAATTTCTTCTGTGCAACTAAGTGGTTCATTAAGTCACTTCAAACATTACTTCAAAGGGTTAGTTGAAAAGAATTTATTAAAACAAAAAACGTATATTCTACCGGGGGGACAATGCAGAGTTTCATTTTTCATTTTTATTTACCCAGATTCTGAGACATATGTCTCTGAAACATTTGCCATAGTGAGGTGAAAGGACGTTTGTTTGTCCATCATCATCATCATCTTCATCTGCTTATCTGGTATCAGGTCGCGGGGGGAGCAGCTTCAGCAGGGGACCCCAATCCCTTTCCCGAGCCACATTAACCAGCTCCGACTGGGGGATCCCGAGGGGTTCCTAGGACAGGTTGGAGATATAATCTCTCCACCTAGTCCTGGGACACCTGATGCGCCGATTCTCGGACTAATCTCCCGCTCCATGGTCCCCTCACTCACGAACAAGACCCCAAAGTATTTAAACTCCTTCACTTGGGGTAACGACTCATTCCCTACCTGAAAAAGGCACTCCATCGGTTTCCTGCTGAGAACCATGGCCTCGGATTTAGAGGTGATGACACTCATCCCAGCTGCTTCACACTCGGCTGCGAACCGATCCAGTGAGTGCTGAAAGTCACAGGGCGATGATGCCATCAGGACCACATCATTTGCAAAAAGCAGCATGAGATCCCGAGCCCACCGAACAGCAACCCCTCCCCACCCCGACTACACCTCGATATCCTGTCTATAAACACCACAAACAGGATTGGTGACAAAGCGCAATCCTGGCGGAGGCCAACCCTCACCTGAAACGAGTCTGTCGGACATGGGCCTCCTCCAGATGTTCCCAATTTACCTGCACTACCGGTTTGGGCTTACCAGTTCTGTCCAGAGTTCTCCGCCATGCCCTGATACAACTCACCACCAGATGGTGAACAGTTGACAGTTCCACCCCTCTCTTCACCCGAGTGTCCAAAATATACGGCCTCAGATCAGATGAAACGATTATAAAATTGATCATTGCCATTTGGCCTAGGGTGCTCTGGCACCACGTACACTTATGAGCATCCCTATGCTTGATCATGTTGTTTGTTATGGACAATCCATGACTAGCACAGAAGTCCAACAACACACAACCACTCTGGTATAGATCAGTGAGGCCGTTCGTCCCAATCACGCCTCTCCAAGTATCTCTATCATTGCCCAAGTGTGCGTTGAAGTCCCCCACCAAACTATGGAGTCTCCAAGAAAATTGCATTACATAAAAACACTTTCCTTTTTCAGAATCAATGTCCCTGTTTCCCTGGATGAACAGACAAATGTGTAAATTGATATCAGGGACTATTTCTTTGGTAGAGAGAAAGGGTGAGCAATTCATGAAAAACTTGCTAGCAAGTAATACCAGAACCAGAAATACCCAATAACAAAACGTATTACTGACACAGATACCTCTTACCATTATCGTGCCCAATGTGTTCTTGGCCTGTGCTAATCTTCTCAAGGATCCATGTTTTCATCATGGGCCCTAGTTACTTCAGTCTCAGGAGCACAACAGGACTGGAGATGAGTGCCAGAGAAGTGATCCATCCCCTGAACGATCACCAGCACCAGTAGACAGAAAGAAAAATGCAAAGCCAAAAGGCGACTGCAGAGGCACTATATATTTTTTGACAATGAGTTGCTAAGTACCACTAAAAGGCTGTTTGTTATGTAGATAAGAGTACGACAGCGTGGTGACTGGTGTATGCAGGGGAGTTTGAAAGTGATCATAGATCATGTCTTTTAACATTTCCTGTTATGTCAGTAGTAATATTCAAACTAACACATTATTTCTCAACAGTATTTTTCTTTGATTTGGACATGATAGTGCATAAGTCTGGACAATCTACAAAAGCTGAACTCGATGTCTATTGCTTATATCAAATTGATGGTAGGTCAATTATAATAGCCATTAAGTAATTTTCACAGAAAAGTAGCGAGGAAGGTACAGCTCCTTTGTTTTTGCAATAATGTTGGTCAAAACGTATCTAAAGTCGACAACTATGAATACCAGCTATAGATAAAGGTATATCCAGGCTTTAACACTTATTAAATGTTTAAATCAATTGAAAAACAAAGTATTTAATTTCTCGTCTGCAAGTCTGATTTATGAGCTTGTATGAGATACTGTATGTGTGCAGCTTAA
Source organism: Etheostoma cragini (assembly GCF_013103735.1). Taxonomy (NCBI): domain Eukaryota; kingdom Metazoa; phylum Chordata; class Actinopteri; order Perciformes; family Percidae; genus Etheostoma; species Etheostoma cragini. The sequence continues at coordinate 16,908,215 of NC_048413.1, forward strand.
ACAGATTAAGATAACTCACAGCATTACAGATAACTGGGATCCTAGTTTTCAGCAGATGTAAAACCTTAATTAAGGGAGACATTGTACTAAAGCGTTATGTCCCAAAGGGATTTAACAAGAAGTAAATTACTGCTGCTTGATTGGTGCAGTGACTACATTTTATTTGTATGACATTTAACTAATGTCTTCAGGGAGTTTGGCATTAAGAATCCATTTATTTTGTGTGTGTGTGTGTGTGTGTGTGTGTGTGTGTGTGTGTGTGTGTGTGTACGCGCGCATGCGTGTGTGCATGTGTGCGTGTGTGTACCCAGCTGCATTCTCAGTTCTCTTTGCCCATTCTCTTGGCGCATTTGTTTGGAGTGAGCCCATCCACTTATTGACACTTGTCTCTCCTGCCTCTTGCCTGACAATCCAGGCAATAAAACCATGAGTGGAGCACACACTGTTCAACAGTTACAATAAGAAAAACAAGAGCAAAGAGGATGATTGTTTACCTTCCCAGGGCATGAAAGAAAGAAAAAGAAGACAAAACAGACAAGGGCTCATCTAACAACATGCAGTGCAAAGACACAACGACACACATACTCAAATCGCCTGTGCTACATTTTCAGTGTCTGCTTGGCAATTTCCGTCAAAATCCATGTGTAGGAAAACGTAATGATAAAGAATGGTAGGAAAAAACGTATCTACCGGCATGGTTAGGGAAGGAAGAGCTGGACATTTTATAAAGGTGATGGCACCTTTTCAAATCCTGGTCACATCTGTTTTGAGGATTTGTAACAGAGACACACACAAAGGATAGGCTGATAAGATGGGACCAGACACCAGGACATCCTGTTTAGGGGACAATGCACCCCTCTCTACTGTGCAAAAGTGATAATGTTCTTGCAACAGTGTGGCTGTCAGCACCTAGCTTAGTCAGGGGAGAGGACCACGTGGGTCTCAGCACCGTGGGATAGCTGGTCAGGAAATATAGCTTTTCAACACCAGAGTAGAATATTGTTCTGTCAAATATGCGTGTTCTTCTTTCCTTCTGTCAAATATGCAAATATGTTCTTCTTTTGCTTAATATAAGACAGGGACTGAAACTTGGATAGGCGCATGTGTAGAATGCTAACTTTACATTTTTTGTAACATAAAGGGAAAGTGACTAAAAGAAATATAGAGACAAAGTGCAATTTTACTTGCAGGTTCTGGTACAGAAGTAACACAATGTCATCCAAAATAAATTTGAAATGTGTTAATTAAAGTGCAAATTTTTACAAATCCAGTCTTGGAACAGAACCTTTTAGATAGGGATGGTACATTTGAGCCAGATATACATGTGACAGGAGCAAGACAGAGTTCTGAATGTTGTAAACTTATTTCGAAGAGCAGGGTTATAACTAAAGACTTTGAAAAATAACATAAGAAGAGTGGAAAGGGTGGATATAGCAGACAGTAATGATAACATATAACATGCTAGTAGAAAAACTTTATTGAACCTTTATTTTTTTAGTGCTAGCAAATTAATCTTTGTTTAGCTTTGGTATGTCTGTGGCTCTCTATATTCCAACAATCTCCTTATTTATTTTCTTATCAAGGGTTCAGTGAGAAGATTGCTATCATTGCTATATATTTAGTTTGTAAGCAAAGAAGACATCATGTGCCCAAATGTCTTGAAGCTAACTGTTTCCCTTGCTTCCAGTGGTTATGCTAAGCTAGGCTAAAAATGTTATAGAAGGGTGGATCTCAAAGGTTAGTAGCTTGCTTCTTTGCAACAATCGGCAGTTAGTTTCAGATGGCAGTTAGATAAGATTTTGTTACAATGTTTCAACAGCTCAGCCCCAGAAAAAAAGTGCATAAAAAACCTTTTAAACAACTCTTGTAGTTTAAGGCTACTCTCATTTTTCCCTTAATGTGCCAAGATATAGCGAAGGTAAACAGCATCTATTTGTTGCTAGCATGGGTAAATCAGGCCTGCATCAGGAAGTTGCTTATATCAGTCATGAACCGACAGGACGAGTGTAAAAAGATATTAGCATTAACAAGCAAAAGTAGTGCATTTAGCCATACTCCAGAAAGTGTTCATTTGAGTCCTGTGCTACATGTTCTTTGTATGTGTTTGTCTTTTTGTTACCTGATTAAATAAAGGGTATACTGAGTGATGTGAAAAGCCTCTAGGCAATTTTGTTCTTTTGTTTTGCTGTGAAATTGGGATCCACTGTAAGTGAATCCAAGCTGACTACAGATTCTGCTTTTTTCCTGCAGAAACAACAGGCGCAGAGGGTGGCATCTTAAAAAAGACACAAGTGTCATATTGAGGACAAGTCTGGGCATGTGGTGAGACACAGGGTAAGCCACACACACACACACACACACACACACACACACACACACACACACGTATTTTGATCATTTTAAATACTTTTACTGTGTCACAATAGGACTGCAGCAGAATATTCCCAAATCACATTAAGTTTTCTAACCACAGTTTAAGAACTGTGTTATCTCTGCTTTTTATTGGAAAATTGTTTTAATTGTCTATACTGTAATTCCCAGAGAATTGCACACAGCTCGTATGCTATCAGGACTTTCAGACGTTTGGGATCACAACTATACCATATATAGGTAGAAAGTGCCACTACATTGCCGTTATAGTCATTCTCATTGACACCAAAAGCACAGATGCTGGAAACCTGGAAACGCGGAAGGAGTATTTGAGATGGAGTGAGAATACAGGTATATTCGGAGAGACAGAATGAGGAAAAAAATGGGTTTTTGGATCATTAAAACATGTAAACATGTTTTAGTAGATACCAAAATACAGTATAAAGTATAAAATATGAATAACTCAGGGTCCATGACATCACATCTCTACGCTGTTTCATTTACACATCTCTAACATTAGGACACCATTAGATTAGTATTTACCTCTGAGACTTGTGCTGCTGAACTCCGAAGATAAAAAGAAGAGCAAAAATAGAGCAACAGCTGTCAAAGCTGCAGGAGAACAATCCATAGAAGGATAAACTCCTCAATAGATAAATACATCAATAAAATGCATCTACATTTAAAGAAGGGGCTTCTTTAAGGCCCCCTAGGAGTCAGGGGGAGCAGGATGACCTCTAGCCCTGTCAAAAGGACCTTTTACTTTCTCTGGTGGAATCTGCACCAGTTGCAAAGGCTGTAACCCGCAGGCCTCATGCCTTGAAACAGGAGAAGCTGCTGAAAAGCCAAACCTGGCCTCAGAAATACGTTCTGTAGACAAGCGGTGAGGATCAACGGAGTCCATGCGGCACCCAGACCTTGTGATATTTGATCAGGCTTGACACGTCCCATTGCATCTGAGCCACGGTGCCTCACCTCCTCCGTCTGCACACACCCAACACCTCACACGCAGTCCCAGGGATAAGTGGTCCCTTGCTATAAATACCGAGACAGGATGGAAGCACGAAGGGAGCAAAAAAGAGTGGGCAGTGTGAGTAGGAGGAGGAGGGTGTGTGTGGCTAAAACATAAAAAAGTGAACACCTGTTAATAGGGTGTCAAGGAGTTAAATGTGAAGTGACCCTAAAAAAATAAATTCATAATCTGTCGACTTAATCTGCATTGTCCAACGCCCTTCAAAACAAACACTTGCATGGATGTCACTATTGAATAAAACACTTAAGGGAACCATTTTGAGTTTCAACACACTCCCCAGTCCCCACCCTTCTCAGGTCTGTCAGTCAGTCTGTCTGTCTGTCTCCTCATCTGCCTTTCCCATATCACTCCCTCTGATTTTCAAGAAAACAGGTGCAAGGAGTGTCCAGTACACACATAGCTTGACACAAAAAAACACTTACTGCTTGATGCATCCTCCAGCCCCGCCTTTACTAGCAGAACCTGTGGCCAAAGCATGCAGAACATTTCCTTCTGGCCACATAGCTGCAGTAGCGTCTTCAAACTGAAGAGCAAATATAGCCTGTCATCCTTGTGAAAGTGAGAGCAGTGGTCAGCAGGATAGCCTGTTTCTTCTATGCATGTTCAGAATAGATGACAACTGTTAGCGCTCCAAGGAAAAAGGCTCTTTGTGTTTGAGGTGATCTGCTGTTTGAGAGATATTAAGAATAATCATACATTAATGTGGCATGTGTATATCTCTTGGCAAATGTCTTGCAAAATGGGTGCTTTTTATCCAGTGAGAAGGAACTAATCAAGAAAATCACTTGAGTAGGCCTTTGGTTACATGGGAACATTCTTGGCACTTCTTTCACCGGGTTTATGTAGTGTAGGCTGGTGAATATGTGAGCAAGTCAAAGGAGGCAATTTTGTGTTTGCATGTTGTTGTTTTTTTTAAAGATTATTTTTTCTGGGTTTTTTCCCTTTGTTAGATAGAGACAGTGGATAGTCATGTGAAAGGCGGAGAGGGAGAGACGGCGGGTTGACGCGCAGCAAAGGGCCGCAGGCTGGATTCGCACCCAGGCCACTGCAGGACTCAGCCAACTTGGGGCGAGGGCACTTACTCAGTGAGCTATAGGCCGGCGTGTTTGCATGTTTTTAACATTTTACTTGCCATGTTTTGTAGTTTTCATTCTTTTGCACAGTTTGTTTTATTGTGTTGCTTTTGGGATTTTGGCATGCTTTTATTTTTTGGTGTTTGACTTGTATACACTGACGAAAACTTGACCTTGCCCCACCACTGGTCACTGATGTGAGCCACCTGGGAATAAGTGAAACAGACCATTTCGAAAAGAACATGTCACTAGACAGCAAGAGGGGGGACATGGACGATGGCATCTGGGGACAATGGGACTGAGGAGCAAAGCCTGTGGTCTAGGTGAGGATGATGAAAGACTATGTCTAATGCATGAGCCTACGTCCCGGGGCTTGTCTTAGAGCGCACCACGACAGATTCCACAGGGAAAGGGGAGCGTTAGACTGGGTTGGGAACACATCTTAGAGACCGCAGTCTGTTCAACACTTCTTAGTTCACCCTGACACCACCGTCCCCTCTCAGGCCGGCAGCCGTCATCATGTGTGTGTGTGACTAGACGAAAAAGGGGCCATGACTAACACAAGCAAGAGCAACAAATAGCAGCAATGTCAACACCAGGACGAGACACTGAACAACGCCAACAAGACAAGACAAATACTGACCGCTAGTGGCAAAAAATGGCTTGGTTTATTTTAAAGCGGTCCTAGGACTCACGACCAAAACCTAGGTGGTGTTGTCTGCCCCTAATTTTTAAGTATTTTTTTTAAGTAGCATTTTTAAGCTACCCTTCCCCCCGGGTCTACAGATGGGAGAACTCCAGAATGTTCAACAAGTGCAGTTACTTCAACAGGCATTTACATAATAACAACAGTTCTGAGTAGCAAGCATGGTAGAAAAGCACGGTAGGTTCAGTAGTCGCCATCTTTTTTCTCTTACCCCAGTTTTCCACCAGGCGTCTGTGCTGCGTTCCAGAGGCGCCGAGGCCCCCGTGGGCAATCGCTGCCGTTCAAGTCGATGCTTGAGATTCCACCAGCCGCGCCAAAAAGCGTGCATGAGGCGGCTTTCAGCTCAGTTAATGATACGCACCAGTTTTAATTTCACGTGGGGTGTTCAGGCAGCCGGGCATGAAGTGAAACAGTAAGAGCATCCAGTCAATTTACCAAAAAGACACCCCCCCAATATCGTTTTTCTCTTCTACATACCATGGACAACAATAGCTTCATCTTGGTGGAGGAAAAATATAACAGACATCCCAGAAAAGAGAAGGTATGGAGTTTAACTGTAAAAGTGTCTGGCGTGGAAGGTAGATACATGAAGGAGAACTATACAGTTTTGTAGCTTAATTTACCTTAACTGAACAGCTACAGAGTCATTGGAATGGTTATATGACTTTTTTTTTAGTTGACTGGTGATCGTCATAGCGCCTGTGAGCAGAAAAACCACCCTTGCAACTTTTGGCCAGCGAGCCTGGCGTCAGGGTCAGGAAGTATCGTGTGCTATTAGGTCTTGCGATGTACTAAATTGCTCCATGGCACTGCACACATTCACCCTTTCATGAACTGGCTACAAGGTAGCAATAACGTTTTTCCAGCTATCGTCAAGGCTGAGCCGACAAAGAAGAAGCAGAAAGCTAGGAAAGCGTTGTTGGAGGAACAGAGAAAGAGGAAACAGCAGACTGACCGAGCAAGGAGTCAGACACATGTAAACATAGGAGCTGCCAAATGTATATTCCAAAGCTATATGGGGAGCTCTATAGAGAAACCTGCCAGCAAAAAGACAGAAAACAGCAAAGAAATTGCCAAAACTGCATAGGGCTTCTTTAATTAACTTGTGATTGTTCTGGAAAGTACTTACAGACAATATAATCTGCAAGTTGGGCAGGCAAGATGATCTGCTTCTGAGAACCTCCTGGTGTAGTATGGTTCGTGGTGGAGGACGGAACTAAACCACACAGCCGGAACGCACAGACGTGCCCAGTGGAAAATGGGGGTTACTCTCTGTACTCAGGGTCTCAACTAACACATGCCTTCCAACAGTGCTGCCTAGTGGTAGAATGCAGCAGACATATAGCAATAGAACACAACAGTTTAAACCTTAATAAGGCTTAACAGCGTAGGCTACACAGCTGTCTCTCATAAGGTTCATCCAGAAAACAGAAAACTCTATTATCGAACTATCACTTCAACGTTTCTATTTTTTTGTAAACTGAGAAGAAAACTTGTAGGCTAAGTTTAATATTTTTTATTATTATAATAATTGGTGTGGATCTGTTAGGAAAAAATGACAAAGAGACAGTTTAAACTAAACAATAAACCTACCTCAAGACGAGTGACACAAAAACTAACTTTTGGTTAACTCTTGAATGACTTCCTGATTTCAATTAAGTTAAAACATATAACATGTATGTATTTATGTATTCACATTTAAATCTATGGGCTTAATCATTGGTAGGCTACTTAAGGGCAAGGAGGAGAGAGACAGAGCGCCTCCCTTACGTCCTTTGAGAGTTGCAGCTAGTTACGCATGAAAAATGAAACTTACTAGAACTGGCTGCGCCAGAAAGTGCATGAAAAAGTATAACGTGTTGGCCAAACAAGGCCTGATGCAACAATGGCATTTGGAAATTTGGAGGGAGAACCGATGTTAAAAGTTTGGCGGCAACTTTGTGCGCGCGTTCTTCATTCAGTCGCTAATGAGAATGATAATTTGTGGCTCCTCTGACAACCCCTGCCCCCTTCAATGGCGACTTCTCCCAAGGGACGTGAGGGCGCAGGTCCCCGAGGGACATTCAGCCCTCTATAGGAATCCTTTTCATCACCCAAAATGCAATTCCCGCCTGTTTCGTTTTATATAGCATGTGACTGAAAACTAAAATGTCCTGAACATGTTCTACTTCAGATAGCCTATTATTGGCCCTGTTGCAGATAAACTTTACAGGATTAAGCATCAAATCAGCCCACATCTTTTATAGGCCTACACTATGTGCAAAATGAAAGACAGACTACTTCAGCTCATAATTAATGTTATGCTATCTGTTTATGTGTGACATCATAAGTTCACATTATTTGTCAGTGTTGTGTTGCTATTTATCTAAAAATGGCTAAGGTTAAAGATTACAGGTGACTTTATTCTCATTCTCTCTCTTCAGACTCCAGTTTCAACTTTTCCTAGGTGTCTTTTCGACTTGCGGTTGTTGCTTGGTTACCCGATTTCGTCAGTGCAAACATAATGTAAGTGGGATTTCTTTATCTGCCTACATTACTATTTCTCAACACCAGAGGAGAAAAGGCATCTTCAACCTGATTTGCCATGTTATATGATGGACTCAGTCAATTTATCTTCGAGACACTGGCGGATCCTTCGAACCAGGCTCGCTTCTTGGCGGCCACGCGCGCGCGCATGTGTGTGTGTATGTGTGTGTGTGTGTGTGTGTGTGTGTGTTCGCCTCCTCACCTCCTCAGCGCGGTCTGCCAGCGGGGATTTACTGACTGGCGCGATGCCCGGCCGCAGGCAGACTAGTTCGCTCGGTTCTCACGACCTCAGCTCCACAAAGGCATCTCTGAACTATTAACTCAGACACGAAGCAGTATGAACCACCGCAGAACCCACACACGCTGCCAACTGGTGTTTCAGTATGCCTCCTGCAGAAGGAAGTTGTTTAAGCATCACTGGCAGTGGGTTTCAGTATGCCATTTACCGGTGTCATCTGCAGGGCACTGGCAAGCAGCAGGGTGAAAGTGAGAACGCAACTACACGAAATACCAACGTACTCCAACTGTTAAATGAAGATTAATATCAGAGTTGTGCAAATTATCAGTGGAAAAATATCATCACAAGGAACGTAGGCCAGGTTACCGTAAAACAACTAGCCTACGTGTTTTTATTTTGTCAACAACTTGTTCCTCTTTCAGAGTCCCACTGGATGTTTTCAGTTACCGTATTTTCCCAAATGTTTTGTGAACGATGTGATCATTATATCAATATATGGTCTGTCTTTGATGTGGGTATTCCCTATTAACACTAGTTTTTGCGTAACTTAAAGTTTGCCCCTTAAATGTTTTTAAATTGAAAAAAAAGCACTAAAAATGTTGATCTTGTGTGCTGGTGGTCAGTGCAAAGACACACTTTTGAACCGGCCACTTCTGGCATGTGCCAGAAGGCTCACCCACGGCGGGCCGGGGGAGTATTCCATGTTAAGGGGTTTTGACCGGCGGTCACCAGGCTGTAACCTAATCCCCAGTAAAGGGGTCCGCTGACTGCAAGTGGCTGACACACGGCCAGCCCCACGCCGCCCGACACAGAAACACGGCCCGTAGGCTACTTCCGGACCCCACTCACCGGGGGAAGATACGTTTACACCCGGGGATACACGGAGACAGGGGGAGAGATCGAGATGGAGACATTTAATACACAGAAACGTGTTTAAAGCTGAGAGGGCAAAGCACCTGGCCAACTGTAGAACCATGCGACACAAGGCCGATTTAAGTTGTCTTGTCACCGCATGTGGGAGAGACAGGGATTTTCAGAGTAGGCCTGATCACGCTTCAAAATCTTATTTAACCTGCAATGGGTTTCTTTATCTACCCCGACCTCCTCAGGTTTCCCCGTGTTCAAAGCAATGTCTAATCAAATTCCCTCGTTTTGTCCTTTACTGAGATGTAGTCTACTGGGAGTGGAATCGAACAATTGATCCACAAAAGGAAGCGAGGATCCTTCCATATTCTCCTTCCACTGAGGCAATCTGTTAGTGACATTAACCCCTGAGCGCATTTCCCAGCCTCATGAATAGGGTTTAAGACTTCTCAAAGCTCCCGCTGCATAGAGGATGAGACCCTTTTCAAACTTCTAATTACCTTTATGGCAATAGAAAAATACACCCCCCATTGTCCTTTCTCCTACGGGCCAGATGTAACGGCTCCCGCCAAACTGGCGACAAGGTGGCCACTTAAAACTTAATATAGCCTAATTGACATAGTAGATAGAGTTCGTATTGGGAACATAATCGATTGGTTGTAGCTTCGATTTGGCCTTAGTTATAACTGCGGGCGAATCTGTTTAAAAACTCGTTTGTCTGACTTCCTCAATGTGGCTTTCACCCATGAATTGCACCTTTAACGCACGGCCTCGAAACACTGAATGATGAGAAACAGGCTTTAGACAAGAAATTAATTTCTGAAAAGTAATTTATTAAAACAACGGGCCATCACCCAACTTCAATGTTTCTTTTCAACACAAAACAACAACAAAATATAAAACACAGCTTTGGTATAACAATCAATAACACATCTGTACAAAACTAAAACCTTTTCATAAAAAGTACTTCAATAACAAAAACGTTCCTATAAATCTTCCACATATACAGCATATTTATCATCGACATCCAAATGTTGGAATCAGACAATAAAAAAAAGTGCCATGTAAGGCAACCCTTGTTCCATAAAACGAAACAATGAGAACTACTGGGGGGCATTAAGTGGTTAGAGTTACCGTCCCATATCAAAAAGTCACAGGTTCAACCCCCGCAACAGTTGTCTGTGCAGTCAGTTAAATGTCTAAAATGGAAAGGTACTGCAATCAGGTTAAGGGTCTCTTTACCCTCGCGCTACCAAGGCCTCCACACAGGCTCGTTGCCCTCCGAACCGGTGCTGACTCCGACCGGGCTGACCGCCTGGGACCCCCCGGAGAAGGACGTCATGCCATGGACTGGAGAAGCTGCAGTCGGTGCCGAGCTGCCGTGAACCGGACTGGCGTTGACCGCCACAGGCACTCCTGCGTTTGCGTAAAGGGGGATGACAGGGCCTGTGGTGGAGGCGAAGGCCGGGTTGGGGATTAAAAACGCGAACTGTCCATCGGTTGCGGGCACCAGCTGAAACCCACCAAATACCTTGGGGGAGACGGCCTCGACGGGACTGAGTTTGGAGCCCATAGCAGCAGAGTTGATAGGTAGAGTGGATGGGAGTTGCACATGGAGAGGTTGAGCCAGGTGCGCCTGTTGGGACGCGGCCTGCTGCGTGTAGTTCATGGACATCATCTGGCCCATACAGCTGGACAGGTGGCTGAGGAGCCTCGACCTCACCTCCGTGTTCACCCCCTCGGATGTGGACAAGAAGCGGGTGACCTCGTTCATGCACTCGTTGAATCCAGCTCTGTATTTGCTGAGGACTGTGGCATCTGCTGAGAGTGCTGCTGGGGGAAAGAAAGCGAGCGGATATTAGATACGCATTTTTGATTCTTTCAACAGCTTCCTATTTACTTCTTAACGTCTTTTGACCCACTTATATCATTAAATAAACTTACCGCTCATCTGTACACGCTGCAGGTTTCTCAAGTGCTTCACTGTCATCTCCAGGATATCTGCTTTCTCCAACTTGGAGTGTCTGGAGCTCTGTAGGACATAACATGAGACATAAAAGTTTAGTTTGTATTCGAGGCACATTTATTTTAACAAAACTATCTATACATATGAAAGAGTAGTTAAATGCATCAAAAAGATCTCAACTTACATCTTTTTTAAGTGCGTCCAGGATGAGAGTCTTGAGCTGCCCGAGGCTTTCGTTTATTCTTGCTCTTCGGCGTTTTTCCATGATCGGTTTGGATGACTGCAAATAATAAAAACTCTACATAAATGTCTGGTTCACCATTTATCAATTTGCACACGACACGCCATGTCACAAATAAAAACAATCCTTACTTTTCTATGCTCGCTGGCATTTTTCGGTTTGTCCGGTGTGTGTGTTCCGTTTGCAGGGGCACCGGCAATAGGGGATGCCGTCTGCTTTTCCATAGTGTCAGCTGGCATTGTGGATCAAACAAAGCGTGAAGAAGTAAATCCTCTTTGGAAGCTCCGGAAAAATAAAACGGTTGGAAGTTGACGTTGAGCCACTGCAGAACATATAAGAGATGCCTGACAATCCAACCTATCAGTTTGCGTTATATCGCTTGTTATCACAGAGCTGTCATGTGAGTACCGGAGCGTGCGTTGCACCGTGCGGGGCGAGTCACAGCTTCTGCCACCGACACACGCCGCGGCGGTACTTATAGACGGCTCGCGTGCTCCCAGTTCGTGTGAAACCCTCTCTGCATTCTTTCCCACACTCGCCTCAGCCAATAGCAAAGAGGACTCACCCATTGGGCGCGGGGCAGACCGCTGATTGGACAACACCCCCGCGGGCCGTCAGTCACGCGCTGCTCAATCAGCCCTGCAGGGACAAACAACAAAGCCGAGCGAGCAGCGGCCGGGCCGGGATGTGAAGTGATAAGGGAGGGGAATGCGCTGGATGTTTGCTTCCAACTTTGCTCTTGTGCTGTCAAAACTGTGCTGCTTGGTGTGTGTGTGTTTGTGTGTGTGTGTGTGTGTGTGTATACGGGAAGAATGTATGCATTGACTAAGTATTTCACATTGCACATTTTTTGGAAGTCTTAGGACATCGGTGTGTTTATTAAGATGCATTATTTAATGGCTGCAAACGGACCCATGGTTCTGATAAGAGAATACAGTATAGTGATCATTTTGGTGTGAATTGCAATATGTGCCAATACCAAGAATAAATTAAGCATATTCACATTTTCTTTCTTTTATGCCCACTTCTCAAAGTTGGAAATGCTTGCTGCGACAAATAGCAACATAGTTTATTTATTGCATGCATAGGCTACATGTTTTATTGGCCTCACATGAAAACACATACACATTTTATCTATTTATACGAGTTCTCTTGCGCCTCCGAGGAAAAGACATCTGTAGCGGCACGCGAGGCGATTTTCAGTAGTACGCACAAAGCCAATGGCATGCGGCCACTTTATGCAAATAAAGCAAGCCGCACTCTGATTGGCTGTGTGAACAGCTAACTGTCAATCATCCAGGCGCGGGAGCAGCTCAAAGGGGAGAAAGAGGAGGAGGAGAGAGGGGGCACATCTATCCGCGTGCCGTTTGCGAAAAAGTATTCTGGTCTACGCGGAGCACGTGCCAGCATTTGCAGATTACAGCCTGGAGAACAAGGAGTATATAATGTCGAATCTGAGAATATGGAAATATTATATTGAAAGAGAATAGAGTAGAGTAGAATATAGTTAGTCACTATATATGTTGGCATTTGGGTTGCATTAGAGATATATTTAGGCTGCAGGATCCCATTTTCCCACAAAGAAGAGGCAGTAGTTTTTTAAGCAAAGTCACCAAAATAAGTTTGCAGATAAAAGTAAGCTACAACAAAATAAAACTCAACATTTAGGCCTTTCCATCAGATTTATGTACGAGTGGTTGAACCAAGGTGGACGTGACGATGTTTAAAGGAGACGTGCACCATCTAGCGACTGATTTGTAAAAAGTAGCCTACTCCAACATCTCAGGTTATTTAACAAGGTAAATTAACATTTAATGCCTTAATGTATTTGAGGTCTAAGCTTCTACAAAGTCATTTAAATGCAGCCAACGCCAGTTGTAGCCTAATGCAATTGGTGTTTATGGATGTCTTACATAGAATGTAATGATCTTCTTGGCTATGCTTTGCAAATAATTTCCTTATTCACAGGAGTTCACTCCTTACTATTTCTAAAATGACATCTTGTGACTTTTGTTATTGTTTTTTTGTTTGGTGTGGAATATAAACTAGGAAGAAAGAGATATAGCCTCTGGAGTAAAAGAATGAAAACTTTTCTTTTATGAGCATTGCATTCAAATGGCCACAGGGTGGCACATCTGTTCATGTAGAAAATAAACAATTAAATGAGGCAAAATGTCAATATATATTTTATTTTATTTTATATATTTTATATATTATACCTAGCCGGTATATCGTTTATATTACATAAATGGAAATGTGTAGATGTATGACAGTATTTACCAGCTAGATGTTTTTTTAAACATATTTTATTTATATCACATCTGTGTGCAAATATGCATTGCAGAAATGCGTTCATACTTACATCCTGTGTCCTGTGTACACAGGATCTGCATATGCCTGTACATGTGCAATCTTTATTTTTATTTATTTTATTTAACATTTATTTAACTAGGAGAGTCCTGACCAAGAACTGCATTAAAATAACCATAACGGACAGAAAACACAAAAGGAGAAAACAATAAAAGAAATGAAAACAATTACAAATACATGAATTCATTAAATCCTAAGTTTTTTTGCATCATATTCAATGCAGAGGGTGCAGAACACAAACATATAATTTCCCCATATACCTCACAGGCATTTAGGACACAAAGTATAAAGAAGTCCTGATAATGCTAATAGTATTGTCCATCTTTTTCTTTTGCGTAATAAAGATTTATGTGGAATGAGAGCGGATGAAAAACTGCCTCATGTATAAAGGCGTCCCAGTGGCAGAGATTTCGGGTGGCCAGAGCAGCCCATCTCGTACAGTATTACTGACGGTGGTGAGTCAGAGCTTTACCATTGGTAATGAACCTCAGGGAAGCATGGTAAGCTGTTTCAACTATATGGCAACACGGATCAGACGTATACACATCTAAAGGATCACTATAGTCCAACACAGGTAAAAAAGTGATGGCCACAAGTTACTATTTTCCATATTAAAAACCCAGTTTTTAGCCCCAGCATTTTCACCAACTACTGGACTAAAGGTGAGGGAGTCATCAATCAAAATACCCAGATATTTATAAGAGTCAACAACTTCTATTTCACTTCCACCAAGAATGGACTTCTCAAGGCAAATTTTGTGTCCTATTCCCAAAGTTGGTTAACAACTTTGTTCTTATCTGCATTGGGAATGAGTTTAAGTTAAACTCGGGTATTTTGGACAACATTAAAAGCATTTTTGCACGTATTTAATTTATGTGAATCCATGTACACGAACCTTATGAAACCGACTGCATTGTTGCATGTCATTTCAATAACAAGTTACAAGTAACATAATGTACATATGTAGGCATTTTGTCAATGTAACAATGTAACTTTGACAAAAAAACAAAGCAGACATGATGTCTACTGTGAAGCATTAAATTAAACTGCAGTTTAATAGTCCCTTCAAGTTCAGTTTCATAAAGTTATGAAACTGAAGAAAATCAAGAGCTTTATATTTTAAACAGTAAAAAAACAATACAACTGTAAAACACAAGAGCATGCTTTGGAAAAATCTGATGTGAAGTCTGTTGTTCCATTATGTAAAAATACAGATGAGGCTATTAAATAGAAATAATGAAAAGTGACACTCGAAGTCAAAGCAGTTATGCTTTTAAAAAAACAGACAATGTGACTGTTTCCAGTCATAAATCTGTGGGACACAAATGGAAACTTTATGTGAGGTAGCAGCAGACTTCCATGTTAAATCAGTGTGTGTACTGCAACAATAGGCACATTACAAAGTCTAAGCAGGCGAAGATCAGTCATCGTAATCTTAATCTTAAAACCGATGACAAAGTCTGTGATCCTTTTCTGGTCAGCAGTCTATTGAAACAGACCAAATGTAATAAAATTTTGCTAAGCCCTGCTTCAGTCCAGTCTCTATTGGAGTATCAGTCATTGTTCAACGGCTCATGTCGTGTGTGTTTCCCCCCCACCCCCTAACCCCCCTCCCCACGCACACACACACGGGTGAGCTGTGCTGAGGCATGCTGGACACTTGTTTACCCTGGATCCTGAGTCTCAAGGGCCAGCTGTGTGTGCCAAGGCTCACATGGCCTTTATTTGCTTTCGGATCGGCCCAAATGATGCAGATGTAATTCTACAGAGCTCCATACAGATTACACAACTGCTCCCTGCAGCATCGGAGTTAATGCGATTTTGGTTTAATAGGTGAAGCGGCATCAGTTGAGCCTGATCTGAAGACAGAACAAGTCAGACAACTGTTGGTATTCCTGAACCCTATCCATCAATATTTCCTCCTCTTCATTCCTGCATTTCAAAGATCTTCGGCTCAGACAACAAAGAGAGAAGGAATTCCCCTTTACTGAAAAAAACCTTTTTGAGTGACTCCATCATTAGAGCATCATTAAAGCTGATGCCAACATTGCCAGCCTGAGGAATGTAGAGAACAGAAATGACTGCTGTTTTATAAGAGACAATCCGCATTCACCAGACAAGAGCCAAAAGTACTTCATTTTGACTTAGCGTTATGAGGTGGAGGTCGGCAGGAGGAGATGTCAGGGGAGATGAAAGGGCCCAAAAGGAGAGAGAAGCTGTTTGCAGATTTAGCAGAGTTCAGTAGTCTGTGGTCCAGATCCGGTGAATGCTCAGCAGCTCCTTTTGACTGCCGCCTGCTTAATTTGTTGTTGTACAATGAGCCTGTGCACTTCTCTAAATCCATGTGCTGAATGCAGAGGGAGAGTCAATTATATCTGTATTAGCTTGTGTCGCTGGGAAAATCCCTTTATACACACTCCCAATAAAGTGCTAGTGGATGTGTTTACCATGGTGAATCTGGTGAAACACTGAGTAGTCACAATGCCTGTTTGGGTGGCTTTTGCTTTGATTCGGATACTGTGGCTGTTTCACAGAGGCAACGCAGAACAGCGACCAAACTGGATGCTGCTAAACTTGTGGAAACTTTGTTTTGGTACATAAATCGCAGTAAAGAAGCTGTCCCATGTGGGCAACACACAGTGGTGGAATGCATGTACATGCACTCAGGTAAAGTACCTAAGTACAGATTTGTAGTACTTGTGCTCTACTAGAGTATTTCCATAGTACGCTACTTTATACTTCTTCTGAGGAAACCTTTTACTGCACAACATTTATTTGATAGCTTTAGTTACTTTTACAGATTACATTTGAAAGCATAAATGTATATGGGAAATGCTTACATATTAATGTGTCCTATATAATGTTAATGTTAACATTCCAATGATGTAATATTCCACAATCAGTTCCATAGTAGAATAGTTCAACAGTAGAATGTAAACTTGCATGTAAACAAATTCCAAGAGAATATACAGAGGACATAACCGTAGTGTCTTTAGTGGGTAGCTAAAGCCATGATAATAGCACTATAGGGTCTTTTTCTTACTTTTGATGAGTACATTTAGCCGATGCTATATACTTTCACTTAAGACAAATAGTGCAGGGCATTCACTCATAATGCAGTATTTAAACAGGGTGGTATTACAACTGTCACTTAAAGAATCTGAATACTCCACCTCTAATGACACAAAGTAAAATCTAGATACATGATGTCAAATCAGATCACAACCATGTGAAGTTGTGTTTCCACATCAGAGAGGACAGCAGACTTCAAAGGTCCTGTTTGTACCAGTTAGTGCTGTGGGGTTTCTGAAACAAGTAAAGCCTGAAACCCAACACCAGCAGATCTAAGCTTCTGTGTGAAAGGACACCTGTGGCTGCTGCATTCACCTCCCACTTTAAGTAGAGGGATTTTCAGAGTACCACAAACACAGGGTTGATGGTTCATTATGGAATCTAATTAAACTAAATATTGACAAATATTTGTACAACAATGTGGGCTCTTTTCCCCACAAGTGTTGGCAAAAGATCTAAAGTGATTTCCCCCCTGCGAGCATGCGATATTCCATGTGCATTGTTGCTTGGGATTTCTTAAATTTGGGAGTGGCCAGATGCATTAAAAGTTTTTAATTTTTTTAATTTTGTTTTTGCATCAATTGTTATTAAAACAGCTATTTTCCTGTTCAATTATTCTGTGTTTGATGTATTACGAGGACTGCAGGGTGCTTTATAAGTGGTCAGAATTTAAATAAATTAATATGAATTTGGAAATATTTCTCATGACCTTGCAGGGGTGGCTGCACTCTGTTCAAAAGCTTCAAAGCTGCATGTTTGCACTACAAACGTGAGGGAAAGTAGAATTTTTCATGCACTTTCACTTTATTCTTCCTTAATCGCATTACTCCCTTGGCTGTTTTCATACCTGCAGTAAAGAAAACCCTGAGATCAATTATATTTGCCTCACTTTTCAGGCGGCTTGTTGTCATTTTGCCATCTGCAGACCAGCATGTCCAGTACAATGTGATGTATTCAAGGAGCCTCTTTGGCTTTCTGAACAGAGAGAGACCCCTTTCTCTTGCTTCTCGCCCCAATTCAGGGCTTTCTTCTCCCTTTTAAGTGGGCTGTTGATGAGGTTAGTCTAATCAGATTAAGTCAACTCACATTGGTCTCTGCAGTTTGTTTTCCTTCCAAAGGCGTTCTGACATCTCCTATACTTTTTCTTTATCCTCCTCTTTGCACTTTTCATCCAGGCTTCCACCAAAAAAAAAACCTTTCAGCAGGCTTCCCAATGGACTCCTTTATAAACCGCAGTTCCCCAATGATATAGGTTATTTAGAATGGGTCACTAGACTGCTATGCATGGGAAAGGCCTTTAAAGTTGTGCAGTGACGCATTTGGACATTTCCACTGGTGTCTGTGTGAATGCCAGAGATTAGGTAAACACAAAGCGCTAAATCAAATTTTGGAAATTGCTGGAACCTTTAATTTGTTTCCTAAATTAACGTTTGAGGGATGTTTTGTAGACTACAACCCTAATGCAATCTACACTTTTATCTAGACACTTGGGTTTTCACGGCCGACTTGTTAAATAGTTTTTAAGTGAAATAAATGCACTTTAATTGTTTAGATTTCACAGGATGTTACACCCACAGTGGATAAAAAAAGCAAAACGTAATGAAATAGTTAGGTCATCATACCAAGAGTCGAGATTCAAAATCCTTCACTAATCCCCAAATGGGGAAATTCACACTGTTTTGTTTGAACTGTCAAATGAAGAAAAAAATTATGTTTTTTTAAAGCACATTTACTTTTCAAAAAGAACTATGTTTTGATAAATCATAGCATTAAAATGTATTTACAAGAGAGACTAGTGTCTGTAATACTTTACAAGATATGAGTACATTTGCTGTCTGACAGTTTGATTTAGTTGTTTTAAACTATTCATGTCCTCAACTATTCCTACAGGATCAAAATAGTTATCTAGACAAAACAATGTGATAGCAGCAACACACTTTGTGATTACATTTGAATTACACGTAAAGAACTTAATATTCACTTTGAAAAAGATTTGATAATTGGAGGCAGTCATAAAAGGGGGCAAAAGTTTGAAAAGTTTTTGACCCCATAGTAAAATCTATTATTTTTCTTTTTCAAATTGATTTGATTAATACGTACAGATGCCCAGTTAAGACTATACCCCCCACCCGTAACTGTAGAACCTGAAGTTCTCATCAGTGGTGTGCTGTAACTTGATTCCCCCACTAATAACAGGCTTACAAAGACAATGAGCACAATGAGTACAGAGGAGGTCTTTTTTAGATGACTTCAGAGCCCCTCCTGAGAAAAGACATGGCAACCCACTGACTGAATGGGGGCTGTAGAACCTTTTCAAGCTAACGGATCTGAGAGACTGTCCACATAATTACATTACAGCATTTCAGCAGCCCTTTGAGCTCCACACATGCAGCTTGGGCACACCACAGCCCTTCATTCATATCATAGCTCCACACTGGAATGTGCTATGACAGATATGGCCCTCTTGGGCACTATTGAACAAGGTTGCACTCCATGGGATTGGCAACCCCCTCATCCCTCTGCACACAGGTTTTGGGATTTAAAACAGGGGGTGGGCACTGCAAAGACAAAGGATCAAACGTGGAGGGCAAAAAAAAATCAAAAAAATCCACTTAGTGTCAAAAGAATTATGTTTGAGTGCAACAATATGCATATTTTCCTCTTAACCTTATTTGGTCTTGGTCATTTTTCTTACCAGTTTGCTTTACACATGACATACAACAGATTTTACAGTTACATATATGTGAGCATTAGGTTTTGTAAACTATGTCAATCATGGAGCCAAGAAAATTGTTTTAATGAAGACAAATCAGGCAGCTCTTTCTGTCTTTTGGATTAAACTGTGCTTGTCTAATCCATTCCAGCCAAACCAAACACATGTAAAAGGAGAACAAGACTTTTCACAGGCTGTGGTGAATGCTGTTGAATAAGTCAAACAGACGAACACAGAGCAGAAAGAGGCACATTTGTCAGCACATTAACATACCAACTCATTAATCAGTTTTTATTTAAAAAGAACCCCTCCAAACCTTCACAGGCTAAATTATTCAAATTTCCTGTTTTCTTAATTTGTGACCCAAAGTGTGTATCACGCACAAAAGTCTCAGTCAGTCTACAAAGTGGAAAATCCCTCAAACTAAACACAAAGCGCCAATTTTGAGAATATTCTTTTCTATAGCTGTATTAAAACATGCCATTGATCTTTTTGTTTAATTTGTTGGTTGAAGAAATGCTTTGCGCTCTAGTTCTTTTTTGCACAAGAAATCACTCCTTTTGTGGAGAAGGAAAATCAATGCAAATGAATCCTTTATTCGTTTCCCTGTGAATAATTCAAGTCTTTGCACTTTTGTTTGGGGCCCGTGAGCTAAACAAAATCATAAGAAAAGTGCAGAATGTGAACGTTTATCAGCCAGTGGAGGAGAGGGATGACCCCTCTCATCAGTGACAAAGACTCCTTTATGGCGTTAGCGTGAACCCACGATGCAAGGGTATTCCACTCTGACTGACCAGCACCACAGGAGACCCATCTTGTGCAAAAATGGTGCCCCGGTAATACCAACTCTTTTTCCACCCACAATGGAGGTTAGAGAACCAAAAAAAGTCCATTCTTTAGTGCATGCTGAGGGATGAGGTGACAGGCTGCAGGCTGTTGACGACTTTTTATTATCATCATTGGGAATATGTGGTTGCATTCTTTTATTTGGTTACATGAATATATTTATACATGCATTTATATCTTTGTTGTCTAGTTTATTGTAAGGTATGGCTAACTTACCTTAAAGCGGAACTCTCTGACCTGTCTCGCGGCTGAGAAGCGAAGCGTGTGTGAAATCTGCTTAATGTTTGAGGTTGAAGACTGCAAGTTTGAAAATTGAAACATCAGTTGTGGAGTTACTTACCAGACCTCTGTTGGCCGCTCGAGGCTATGTTAACCGCTACTACCATAACACATCTGACTCTCTGAATCTGAATATGTTGGTGGTCATTCACTTTAATAGCCTTTTTATTGTTTCATTTCATAATTTTTGTTATGACTTGCTTAGATATTAATCATTTTGCTGTGTTAAGGCACCAACGTTAATTGTGATTGTTGGGTGTTCTTCTAAACCCCTAACATCTTCAGAAGCCTCTAACAGTTGCAAAGGTTGATGGATACTTTGACTTTGCTAGCTCCTGAGCTCTGGCACAGCCTTCCATGGATAGGCTGGTTGGTTTAAAACTTGTCTTAAAGATTACAAAACATTTAATCAACTAATGAAGTTTTCCTTAGTATTATAAGAACAATCATTGTTAAAAAGACAGGACTCTAACTGACTAACTACAGACAAATCCCTTTCCACCACATTGAGAGCAAGAAATGCTGACTTTGCAAGACACTGGTGGAGTGACAATCCCTGACTTGATCCTTTATGTCACCGTTTTCTTGCTGAGGCTGAGCTCAGCACATTCCTGCACAAGGCCAGAGGTAAAACAAAGGACACGGAATAGCAGGTCGGAACAAGTTGCTGGAACTGTTTCATGTCCAGAGTAAAATATTAAAGAAAACTATTGTGTCTGTCGGTCATTTCGGGAATCACCTGAAAATAACAATGACCAACATACACAATGATGAAACTCAGGGCAAAGGGTTTCCTGTGTTTCCATGTTTTTTGGGGGCATTTTCAGCCTTTATTTTGATAGGACAGCAGAGGACATGAAAGGGGAGAGAGAGCGGGTAATGAAATGCAGCAAAGAACCACAGATCGAAGATGAACCCCGGCCCGCTGCTTCGAGGAGCAACCCTCGATATGTGGACGCCTGCTCTACCAACTGATCTATCTGGGTGCCCTTGTGTTTCCATGTTTGTGGTCAACTTGAACATCATACTGTTATCAAAGTCCCTTCTAAATCCCAAACATCCCTGCCCTTCCTTTTCTCTCTGATGTAGAGCATCACACACTCCACAGCGCTTACCCTCATTTCTTTTACTTTTATTTTGGGCTAAACATTGCAGAGGAGATGATTTGTGTCCCTGAAAACACCATGTATCAATCACATCAAAAGCCGAGGAAACAAAAGAAAAGGCTGGCAGCATCAGACAAACACTCCCATTAGTCACTGCACTCTCTT
Source organism: Etheostoma cragini (assembly GCF_013103735.1). NCBI lineage: Eukaryota > Metazoa > Chordata > Actinopteri > Perciformes > Percidae > Etheostoma > Etheostoma cragini. The sequence continues at coordinate 16,929,783 of NC_048413.1, forward strand.
TCACATGTTTCGCATTGCGGAGGAAGGAGGGGTTGTTTACTCTGGTATTTCTCACACTGTAAAGGCAAATAGAACCTACCGCCTGGCCCATTCAACACGCACTGAAACAAGTGAACTACTGTATAGTCAATTACAATGAACACGGATGAAAGACCACAAAATGAACTTCTGTTTGATAATGCACAACGTGGCACAACCTTTTTCCTAACACGGCCCACACACTTGATCTTCCCACACTCAGATACAAACTCACCATTAATAAGGTCTGAAAAGTGTGATTTTCAGCTCCCCCTTTTCTGTTTGTCTTCCTTGGCCCACCCCCCCTGCTTGGTGCTGACCCAGCCAGTAGACCCTTTCTGCCCCCTTTATGGTCCCCTCCATCCCTGGGAAGATGAGGGCCACGCCAGAGCTACGTCTGGGGCTCATTAGCAGCGCCCACCTGGAGACTGGCTGGGGGCTAACAGGGGGCAGTAGGGGCCGAGGCCTTGATCTGTTGATTGTGAGCAGCAGTGTGACACGCAGACGGGACGGGGCTGTTGCAGCATAGGATACAGCCCAGAGCACCATCAGATATACAGTATATGCTCCAACAGTCCTGAGTTGATCAAGCTTAATCTGTTTAATTGTTCTTTGAGAAAAGGCACACCTCTCTCTTTTAACCCACCGGAAGCCCCCTTTCACCAATTCCCTCTCATAAAAGTCAGACAGAAAGTTTATAACTGTTTGTGTTGATGGTATCACCACAGTATAAATAGTCTGTAAAACAATTATGGAAAAAGTACCTTTGTCTAGGCTGTCTTTGAAGTCTAGCAACCTTTCACAAATTCAATATCTCATCAGCCTCTCTTCAATTTGACTAACAAATCCCACCCTTGTTTAGGGGGAGTTGCTTTTTTAGAATCAGTATTTACTCACGGGGGAGAGGCTGGGGTATGCTGGTGTGTCTCTATGTAATACTACTCCGATGGTCTAGAGCCCCTGTGGTGAGATGTCCTGGGTGTAGGGAGACACAGACACAAAGGAAATGGCAAGTCTCCTGAGTCATGAGGCTCCAGTCAAGTCAACTGCATCCAGGGATTCACGGTATCTGAACGACAGCCTTTCCAATGGAATTTAGCTTTGGAGTTACACACATTATTTTAAATTTTTCAAATAGTTTCCCATAATGCTGTCGGGGAATTAAATTCTGCTGTCCTACTGAGGATCACCTAACTGATTGACTAACTGATTTACTGAATACATCTGCTCATTTTAAACAATGTAATTAAACGTGTCAATTAAAAGGAAAACAATTGCAAAAATGTAAGTAACCTCTAAAACCCACCGAACCAAAGCATGTGACAGGCTTTTTACAATAACATTGTTCTTGTTTTCAATTCTAATTAACCAGGAAAAAATTAAATGATGTTTACACTGCATCCATAAGAAATGCTCTTTCAGTCTTGCCCTGTATAGCCACACTATACCTGACATATTAGAAGGGCCACACATTTGTATTTTTGAAAAGGCTCTTTCTCCACATTAAACCAATATTATTGTTTTGTTAATTATCAAGAGACACATCAATTATGTTTGATTGTCCAGGTTTTCTGGGCTTAGAACATTGACTAAACAACCACCAACATGATCACACAATAGTTAATTTTTCCCCCTTAATTATAATGTATCCACATTGGGGAAATTACAGTTTGATAGAAATCACTACACACACACGATCAGGACCTACTCATGCACAAATGGAGAAGGTGTGAGTGGGATGCCCGCCCAGTGCTGGGCCAGCGCCCTGAAGGGTTGAAATAGTGCCCTGAGCGGTTGAGGGGGTGAGGTGGCTTGCTCAAGATGCCCAGGAGGTGAATTGACAAGTTTCTAGCTAACAATCCACACTCCATACAAAGACTTGAACCTGCGACCCTGCGGTTACAAACCCAACTCCCTAAAGACTGAGGTACTACCACACAAATACATCACAAGGGATTAAATTCACGTAATGGAAGTGTATTTGTGTATGACTATTTCATGGCTGTCATGCTCTTTCTTAAAAAATAATTTCATAATAGTGAGTCACTCTGGGACAACTACAACAAATTTGGATTGTTTTGTTGTTTTTCTTTTGAAATAGCAGACACAGGGGTGGACAGGTAGCTCAGTTGGTGGAGCAGGCGTCCACATAAAGAAGTTTACTCCTTGATGACCTGCAACCCTTTGCTGCATGTCATTCCGCCTCTCTCTCTCCTGTCATTTTTTCAGCTGTCCTGTCAGAGAAAAAAGACCCCAAAAATATATATATATATCAGAAACAGGAGACTGAAAATGTAGTATCCTCAACAATGCGAAGATTGCAAAATACCTTCAGCATATCTCCCTCAAATGACTAGGAACAATAACCTCTGAAGTCATTCTCATTATTCTGCATGATATAGGGTTCTGTATGGTAAAGACGCCTGAAAGCAAGATGGTTTTGTCCCCTCATTTACCATTCATTTGCTATACATTGAGGATCACATGCCCTGACATTTTTGTTGAATGAAACAGTAGGGAGGACATCATGGTTTAATTCAGCTAGGAAAAAGCATCTGTGTCCCTCCAGCCGGCTCCTCCTCTAGATCCTTGATCCACCTGGGCCTGCACTGTGTCAGGTGAAAGAAACCCCTGAGGGTCATCAATAAGACTTTTAAAATCAATTTAACCTTTCATATCCTACGATATAATACATACTGTGTATGCAGAGGCATAGTGGTTGCAAAGTTTGAATCTGGTTTTAGATTTGTTTGTTGAATCTTCTCTGCGTTCAGTTTCATGTTGAATGCAAAGTTATGATAGTGAGCGTTTGGTTTACCAAATCAAAAAGAAAGATTCTGGATTGCTACTGGTGAAAATGAACAATGGGTGACTGGTAAATCTCTGTCACAGACCACCACATCAAGGACAATTAGCATTAGCCTTACTCTCCAGGCTCACCCCTTAAGCAGGATGAAAAAATGTCCTGCTGACTGAGCACATTCCACCTGCAGCCTGCAGTTCAAAGGGCTCCCACGATGGTCACCCTCTGCACCTCATCGCTCCACTGGTATCCAGCCACCACCTGCCCCGAGGCAAAGCTCACCCTCCTCTACACCGCGGGTGACCCGGTGCTCCATCATCAACATCTCAACACATCAAGAACACATGGAACAGCTCTGACCGCTAGCTGAGGCGCTACCTGCCAGCTAAGAGTCTCAGGTGATGTTTGAATGGGTTTCACTTGAGAATTAGACACACCTCTCCCCCCTCAGAGAGGGGGCACGAGGGAGGCAACATATGGCCAGCTTCGGATGAATTCCCCTACTGTTTCAAAGGACTCTCAGAAGCCTTCAGGGAGATCGGAATTTCACGCTCTTCTTTACTAGATTAAGTATAATAATCTCCCAGTAACGAGACTTTAAACCCAGAGCAGTAAAACACTGAGCCTCAGGGTTCACTTCCATATAGTGCATGCTGTTTCCGCTTTAACACCTTACTTTATGACTGCAAGTAAGAGTTAATGCTCCTCATCAACTTTCCCAACATCACACATACATCACATCTACGAGGAAAGAGGAATATTTGTTGATAGTAGGTAGAGACTCCCCAAATGTGGTGATCTGAATCCGTGCCTCATTTTCGAGGATAATCTGTGGTTGTGAACAGAGTGGCCAGATTATCTAAACCACTTCGAAAACACTTAGATGGAGATAAAACAATGGTGAGTGCACCCAAAATGATGGTAATAATCTCTTGTTGCACAGGGAAACTGTATCCAGGAACAACTGTGGTAATTAATGTAAGTTGATGTTGAACAACAAAGTCAGACGGTAATTGATCCATTCTTCAGCTGTGCTACTGTGCTCCCAGATCTCAGCAGGTAACTTGATGAGTAAAATGTTGTTGACCATGTAACTTGATGAGTAAAATGTTGTTGACCATGCTAGCACCATTGTTTACAGGTTGACATTTTTAGTTCTGATAGAACTATCTTGACTTTTTCCTTTATTGGCAATAAAAAAAGGTTTGGTGATCCCTTAACTTTTCATCTAGTGACCAGCACAACTAATAACAATCTTATCAGCCTTAACTATGTGACCACAGAGACGCTAACGTAGCTGTAGACTTTTGTTGTAAAGGTTTGTTTTGAACAATAGGAAGGATGGCCACAACTATAATAAGATTAAAATTGCAGTTAGTTAGTTATTTAGTTTTTTTTTTTTTTTTTTTTTATAAGCCAGCAAAGCAGTTATTTTAATTACTTTACACACATGAGAACTTCTTTGAAAGGTGTCTTTGCAATGTTTATGACTGCAAGTAAGAGACACCTTTTCTGTTTCTTTCAACTTTAACAAAGAAGTTTTCTGGATTGAACTGTCTTCATGTTGCTTGCAAGTGTTTGTCAATACAGCCATATTACATACTTGCATTATAATAAACAACATCAAGAAGACAGCATAAAACTTAAGTTAAACTTTTCAGCTCCCCTTCTGAAATAAAAATAGGAGCAACTCATTCACCAATATTTAAATAAAATGTTTGTATGTCTCTCCTAAGTAAGCAAACTCCTTGTTCCCTGATCCAGAAAAGATATTGAGAAAATATAATATCATTTAGATGATGGGCAGTACGCAGATAAAAACTATAAGCACCAAAAGAAAAAAGCTTTAAGTCAACATCTTTTAAAAACATCTGTTTTTTGTTACTTTCCAAACAGGGCTGTAAAGGGCAAAAGTAACAGATAGTCTCTGTGAGTACTTTTCATTAAAAGCGGTGAGGCAAAATGACACCATTGTGAAAGTTATCCTTCCCCGACTCGTACTGACCCAAGGACAAAAAAGCCCCTGGTTACCTTTCTTGGGAAATACTGTTGAGTTTGTAATAAAGCAAGGACTCCCACTGGAGTGTTGATTGGGAAGATGCCTTCACTAGGCTACAGGACGGAGCGCCAGGCCCGTCTCATGCCCTCCAGGGACTCAATTCACTTATGCACTGTAATTCATGACCGAGCCTGACACAGCCAGGGGTGCTGCACCCTCTCTTCTCTCCACTCATTTAATTTGGGGCTGAAGTAGCAGAGGCAGGAAGGAACCCCAGCGATGGAAGATATTAAACTGTGAAGGGCGGCCTTGAATAGGAAGTCCACCCAGAAAACAGAACTCGTCTTAGGTAGAAATCGATCGAGAGACTTCTTGTGGTCATCAAGGTGTTTTCGGTGCTGCTTCTTTGGTAAATAACTAGAGCACTGGTTTCCAACCTTTTTGACAAATGTGCCCTTAAAAAAAGCAAGCTCTGAGTGTTTATCACAGGTTTAAAATCTCTATAGTGTATAATAATACTGTCATAATAAAATCCTTTGACTTTGCCTATGACTCAAGTCCTGCACAGTTTCACCAAAGAGGGACTCTCCCTTTGCAATGTCTTTCATTTTAGTCATTTTTAGAGGCTTTAGGGGCTAAAGTTTTTATTTTTACACATAAAGTGAACCATTCAATAAGTAAGAAAAATATTTACAGAGTTCCATGTAGGATATATGTAAATAATCTCACCACCCATCAGATTTACTATCTTGCGACCTCTTTGTGAGGCTTCAGGTTGGGGCTACTGACTTGTAAAAGGATTTAACTTGTTTTCAATATTTCTTGCCAAGAGTCAGATGAGAAGATTTTGTCTGTATGCTAAGGCTAACTATAAAGCCATGACATGTATAAGTAAGATATAACTTCTCAACTTGTGAGTTTTATTTTTTTAAACTTTGGACCAAGCCTGGCAAGCTCATTTCCCCTGTTCCTAGTCTGCAGCCTGCAGCAGTGTCAATCTTTTCATCTTGTCAAAATGTCTCTTTCATAAATTGTTTTTAAATTATGTTTTTTTTTTTAATTTATGTTCTGCGAGTCGTAAAGTAATTTCCTATTAGTAGCAATTGGGTGCACTTAAGGTTGAAAATGTCCCTTTTGAGAGGATTTTAAAATTGACAGATTACAATACAGTGCGACAATTAAAAGAGTCACAAATGTAAACAGGAGGTTATGTCAGACTTGTCTTTGTGGTCGTCTTTACAGTTGTTATAGCGGAATACTAGATGGTTGTGTTGTTTGTTCTGTCTCTGCACCAGGACAAAATTAGTGTTTTGGATCTAAACTAAAAAACATGCTGAAGACAATGACATTCCAGTCTGGAGACAACCAAAACCTCCTCACCAGGAAAAAGGACCAAAACAAGGTTTCTCTGCATGACGGTGTCTCTTCCGACCTTATGCCAGACAGCCGACTGGAAATGCCAGGAATGCTAGACTGCTGCTCGATAGGAGACCATGTTCCACTTATTGGCTACTGGTGGGCAGAGCCACGGGGACAATGTCCAAGATGAGTTCCCACACAATAGGAACAAGACATTTATGACTCTTCGGCCACGGAAAAAATGAAAGGTTCACACTCAGGACACTCATGCTTCTTGTACTTCCACGGACACACTGGGAGAGACGCTGCTCTGGGCAGACACCCCTCACATTCTTGGGCCGTGTCTGAAAGGCTGAAGAAAAGGTCTCCCCTGAATCCAACCAGGCTGTCCCATTTGGAGTGATTTAAATAGCCTGTTATTACCTTTCTCAGCCTTTGTCTCTCTACTGGTATCCCAGTCTTATGATGCTTTTAATTATTAGTTTCACCAGAACTCATTAGACCGCAGCCAGCAGAATCCTTGCTTGGCATGTAAAAATTACTAGTGCAAACCCAGACAACCAATCTGATAAATTCAGACTCACTAAAATCTAGTAAGTGGAAAAGAAATATATGTAATAGGAGGACTTATCACTGTTTTCCCCTGATATCGGTTAATTATAGTTTACAGAATACTGACTATTTGAATAAGAGAGATCAGAGTGAGCACAAATGTGAAACCTAATCCTCCACAGTTTAGGGGACTTACACAGTGAAAAATAGTGGGAAAGGTACCCAAGTAACTTACCCAAAGAGACAATCACGTGAAAAGTTAAATAATTGCATTTAATTGTTTAGCGTTAAAGTGTTTGTCAAACTAAAAGGTTAATTGTAGTAAAATCATCAATGTCATTAACAGTCTATGGTATGTAATAATATGTATGTGACCTTTATGTTATTGATCTAACCCGTCATATTGTCTCTTATACAAAACCAGAAGTAGGTAAATAAATTAAATCTAGCTGTGTAAAATAAAATAGAAACATAGGTGTTGACCCCCTCACAGCTCTTTTGGGGTTTTACTGTATGTTTATTCAAGACTTTGCCTTTGTCTTGGGACGGATTAACATACTTTCAGATTACTCATTCTGCTGTTAAATGCAAATGAAATGTAGTCAAATATTAAAATACTGAGAATCACTTATCAGCTATGCAAAAAACTGACTGACAGAATTGACAAACTTAGTGTATATATATACTACGTTAAACAGAATTTTCATACGATTCATTATTTGATCTCAGGGTGATATTTTTGTGGACTCGTTGAGCCTGTAGCTCAGTGTTGAGACTCACTCCTTTCACCTTACAGCCTTCAGACCTGGAGTGCCACCTACTGGTGTCACATCACAGTAGCAGGGAAAAACTGAGTTGTGCTGATATATCATTTAAAATATGAAAAAGGCAATCAAGTATAAGAATCTAGGTTTATTTTGGGTTTACTTTTATTCTTTACTTTCTGTGAAAAATATACAATACGTGCAATTTATAATGTTATGTGATTCTCCTTTAGAATCAGAAATCTTTTTTCTGATTTCAAATGTTATTTTGCCCCTTGAAAATTTCCGTTCTGAATGCTCCTTTTTTGTTATAATAGGAAGGTGTGTGATTAGTTGCACCTATTAGTGAAAGCCTCTTTTTACGCTCATTACACATTCATCCATCCAATTAGGAGCATGGACATACCAAACCTTTTCATTAAACTTCTATTTCCTCACTTATATCTTTTGTACTCTGTAGCTGGTCCACTGCTATTTGAACCCTAATATCCAGACCTTTCCCAATTAGACCCACCTTCCACTCTGGTTTACTTTCTCCAAGACGAGTCTTTTAACAAGTGGGCCCCACTCTCTTGTTCACATGGGGAAGTTTACCCACATCTGTCTCAGCACCTAACCCCTGGAAGAGAGGGGGTCAGTACCAAGGCCAGAGGTCAGCACTTGTCCCATTGTGAGCAAGAACCAACATGAACCCCAATCGAACACTGCGGTCAGCGAGGAACTGTGCCCGGTTGGTTTTTAGGGCCATGGATGTGTGAACTAAACAGGAGTTGTGCTTTGAGGCGGCTTGCCGCACGGAAGCATTTGAAAGGGGCTCTTACGTTATTTAATTAAGTACAGAACAAATAGTTGTCTTGCTTTGTCGCGTCTTTTCTGCATTATCAATGGCATGGACACAAATAGAAAACAAAGCTGTGGTTTGAGAACTGGCAGGTGTGCAAGGATGCGTGTGAATCTACTGGAGGGAGTACTACCAAGCAAGAAAAAAAATCAAGTTTATGTGGCATTCATGGGGGAGGTCTGTGTGAGAACAGATCTAGTTAGGAGCGTCACAACAGATCTGACAAAACAGGCGGCCAGGTCAGGCCAGGCTTGCTGCTGTGACCCAGCAGTGTTCAACCAAATGATAAAAAAACAGCAGTCTGGCTCCATCTTTCTTTCTCTCTTATCAGCAAGCCACCATCCATAATTGACCTGATTCCCAGATTTCTGTCCCTTTGACCACCCTTGCCGTAGCATAAAAGTGGGCAGCATAGGTGGCAGAGGACTGCCTGTCTGAAGGAAAAGGGGATGTAAAAGAAAGTATTCTTCTAATGTCTTGAAAGAAAAAAGGAAAATCAGCATAATGACCATGCTCCCCTACCACTCATTCACTCTCCCTCTCACACACACATACACACACTCCTGCTCTGTGCAGGCCCTCCTCCCACTCCCGTCTGTATCCCAATCTTGATTAACCTCCTCTCTCACTCCCTCTTTCCCACCCACTCACATTCACACATACACATGGACACAAAGTGCATCGGAGGCCCCCTGACAGATGGGGAGAGGGGTTTTGGGGGGTTCCTCTGAACAAATGGCACCCTGGTTTAGTGTGGTGTTGTCAGGGTTTGAATTGATCCCCTGGACTACAGAGGCTTCTCTCTGCCAGTGTGTCACAATGGCAACAAGTGTGTAGAGCTGGGAGCAAGCTTGTACAGGCATGGGACCCATACCTCATGAATGATAGCTTAGCAAATGGCCCTCCTTTCACAAGCTCTCATTGTAGGGCCATCTCTCGTTTTCTTTCATACCCTACTCAAAAAACTTGCCCAGCTTTGTTAGTTTTATTGGGTTTGATTGGTTTGCGATTCTGAAACGTGTTGGTTTTTGTGTTATTTTGTATGTGTGAACTTTGGAGCAGGGCGTGTGTGTGTGTGTGCGTGTGTGCGTGCGTGTCTTGGTGGGGGGGGACTATTTTTGTACATTTGTGCTTGTTAAATTGATGGGCGCTGTGGTCTCACGGTATGGTCTGTGGAATGATGTAAAGCTATGTCATTGGCTAAAGCCAGTGAATGTGATTCAATTTTATATGAATAGCACTTCTTGGGAGGTCGTGATGTTTTTCACTCGGTGAGATAAACACCATGTGTGCAATTTTCACAGCTTTCCATAAATTCAAACAGATACACAGAAATGAGACGTTCACACAGTTATAACAGCTATACATCCTTTCTTGTCAACTCAGATGCTCCTAAAGAATGAAACCGTGTCACTGCTGCAAGTGACATCCTCTTTGTTAATACTAAGCATGAAATACAATAAATTTACTTTTGTTTCTTAAGTCTGAAAGTCGTACATTTGTCTAATATGGTCTTGTATATCAGCATAATGAGCCCCTGTCTCATCCAGAAGATAAAGCCTGACTGAAAGTCCACTGTGACCCCTCAGCTCACTCCACTGCACTTTACAGGCTTAGGAACAATCGTCCCATTGCTAGATAACAACGGCATCATCCCTCCAGGCTCATTTCATCATTGTCACTTCTCCTCTGTCTGGTTAAAGTTTCACTAGTCCTCTATTTTTTGCTCCTCGGTCTGCAAGAGAGGGGGAGAAGGAAAAGGGGGCTTGGTTAATCACAAAAGGAAAACAGAGGGTGATCGATTGATTAGTAAACAAATAGGCTGGATAGGCAGCGGCAGAGCAGAAGGGACCCAGTGAGCCGAGCTTCCTTATCTTCAAGATGTGACATCTCCATCTGTCATACCTCATTATCGTAGCTGTATCAAGAGGTGTTGATGGAGCTGATGACCTGCCTGCTATCAAATCTCAAGATGTTACATAACAAGGAGGAAGTTTGTAGCCTGAGTAAGGGAACTCACAAAAGACAGAACGGTCCAAATCAGAGCACCAGAGGAATTTATCCTAACTATCAGTTTCTTAATATGGATCAGGCTCCAAAAATGCTGGATCCCACGTTTCACATAACACAACTGATTTGACTTCAATTTTATTTTATTTGGCACAAAAAAATAAATAAGTTTACGAAATTTATTTAAAAAAGACATGCAAAGGAAACCCTCAAGGTGCTTGACCCTGGATAGCATCTTTAAGTAGACCTCCTTGTCTAAATGTTCACTTCTTTCCAACCCCACACCCCTAATTTAAGATGCAGGCTTTCTGTTAAAATGGTAATTCTTAAGCCCAAACTGAGATAACCCTGATGGCATTGATATTTTTTTCAAACTTTGGAAAGCTGAATAGTCTTCATGATGAGTAATCTAAGAATAAGGAAGGTTTAAAGATACATGATTTTTTTTTTAACCTGTAACCATAACAGGTTTGCATGTGAAGCCCTGTTCAACCTGTTTGAGAGAATATAATCTGTCTTTGCTGCCTGACGAATGTAAGGTAGTGATAGATGCTGCATGATGAAAGTGTATGCAATTAGCATTTGCCCATTCCCAAATGTTTTGGTTTTGGTGGATGAATCAGTAACAGACACATTCTCTTTTGGAGAGAATGACATGTCAAAAAAGCAAAATTGACGTCAGTATGATGACATAGCTCTGAAACTGGTAGGATTGCACTACATTATTTATCATAATACATGTGAGTTCATCACTATCCTAAGCGAAAAAAAATTATTCTGCCTTTTAACTGTAGAAGAAGGCCACACCCCAGGCTATGGACTAGGTCAAAGAGCAAAGGTACGCCTCTCATACATACCTAGGTGTCAGTATGATGTGCTTCCTTGTTCGCTTTTGTGTTGTCCAATCTGCATAGCAATGGAAAGCACATTGCAATATGTTTGAATTGTTGAGGTGGAGGAGCAAGTGTGTATTGTTGAAGAGGCAAGGTCTGCATATTAAGAAAACACGGAGGGAGAACAGGCAACTGAAAAGGCCTTTGAATGAGAATCAATTAATTTTCATTTACCTCCATTAGCACTGGGCAGGGATTTGCATCTGTGAACCCATAGCCAAACTGGCAGTGACCTTTTTAGTTGAGGGAGAGGGCCACATTAAGCTAATGATTGGGGGCAGAGGGAGAGACAAAGGGCTGTATGTGTGGTAGGGGAGGCCTGGCCGTCCTCTTCTCTCATTAGCACCACAGTGCCCTGCACTGCTGTCACACAGCGAGCCCTCACAGGCTGATCATTAACCACTTGCTGGGATGTGAAAAATACTCCGAATTAAAAAGGGTGCTATCAAAAGCTATCTAGCTGCACATGTTATTCAGTTTGAGTTACTTTAAATGTGTATAGGACTTGGTCTGAAACGCTGCTTATAGAAGAAAAATACAGAACCCAGAAAAGTGGTTATGTTAGGATAGCTTCATCTTAACCATAACTGGATTATCAAAAGGAATATTAAATCTACTTTATCCCTTATCCTTGTCAAGTGCCCATTTGAAAGGCTCTGAGCCCCAATATGCACAAAAAGGATCACTTCAAATGCCTTGACAATAAACATACCTTTCTATAACACTGTATGGTATGTACAATACTAGGATTATTTGTCTAATTATTTGTCTATGTTGAACATTTTGTTGTTGTATTTTGTAATGATTTTACAGCTGTTCTACTTACAGTGAAATTGTAAGTAGAATTTACAATTCTACTCCCATAATAGCTTTTCACTTTGAAGACTGAACAAGTACAAACTCAGTAATATTTTTACAAACTACACTGAATTGAAGGACTAGTGGATCAGAGAACGTTCTTACCCACCCAGAACACTTTAAGACAAAACCTAAAACTGGTTTTACCTCACCCACCCTTGAGGATTTTGGATATCATCAGAACCATACATTTTGAGGTTTTTGATTAACTGTAAGTTAAGCATGCATTAGATCAATGGCCAACAGTTCACTCTGTAAGTGTTAAAACAAATATGTTTACTGTGGGGCATCAGAGTCTTACTGTTAAAGAAATAGTCCCTAATCTTCCACAAAGTCCAAATAAAAAGTGCAGAGCTGAAATATGTGATAGCAGAATATAAAATGTATAATTGCAATCCAATATTGCACTCTAAAGAACAACAAGGACTACAAACTCTATACTCCTAATCCTCCAGGTTTTTTTAACTGTATAAGCAAGGGACCTGAGCTGTCAGAACAACTACAGGGCCCTTTGGCATAGATTCTTTAAGTCTCTGGAGCTCTTTAATGAAGGCATTAACACCATTCTTGCTAAAGATATTCCCTCAGTTGGTGTTTTTTTATGGTGGTAGAGAGTGCTGTCTAATTCCAAAATCTCCCACAGGTGTTTAATTAAGTTGAGATATGGGGTCCACAAAGGCCGGAGCATTTGAGTCACAACGTTTTCATGTACCCAACGAAGAATTCAGTGACACCATCATGTCCTGTATAGAAGCATTCTGTATTCACACTACTTCTCTTCTCAGTTATTTACATTTTTCCTTTCCTTTTGTCAGTGCTGCTCTAAAGATATAAGACAAACTAAAATCACATGGTAAAGTCTGACAGAAAGCATGTCATGTGGCTACTTCATTTCAGCACAGGTGCCTTGATGCATCCGATCTCAAATCCAATGAGGAAATCTACCTATCTCTGTGATTGCATACTCTACAGCTTTGATTGTCAAAGCGTGAGCTGCAAGATCAAAACAAGGTAAGAAAAGGTCATCCAGACCGTACACGTGCAGTCGCAAGCCAAATTTGGTTGGTAAAAATGTTGTTTACATTCACTGTTTTTCATTGTCGGAAATAGCTGCATCGGTTTAGGAGTTACAAATTACAACAATTTGACATCAGGGTCTGGTCATCTTATGGTGCAGAGTGATTTTTTCAGGCACAGGGAGGAACCCAGACCCCAGTATGAAAGGAAGCGTAAGGTACGAGCAGAGAAGAGGATGAAAGACAAAACGGGAGAAGGGAGCAGACAGGGTCACAGATGTGACACTACACTAACAATAGGAATGGCGTGGCTAACAGTGTGCAGACATCCCATCCTGGACAAAGCTGTCTCCCAGCTGTTTGGTTCACCTGTCTATTAAAAGGGAACATATTTCTTGTTGTCTACAGGAGCAGAGACAGATTTATTGGGTCTACAAGGGGGAAGCCTTAAGTGGATTTATTATTAGACAAGAGCCAATAAATCACTTTTCCTCTTGTTTTGGGAGGTCCGACTCTCCACGAGCTTGTTGATAGGTCAGAACAGACATGAATACAAGTCATAAGCTCATCATCAGGGCATTCCTAAAATTGTTGAGATCAAGAACAAATGAATGGGTTATGTGTCATATTTTCAATGGACCTCTATCGGGGAAGTTCTGTCTAATTGAGGTCCACAAGTTGGGGGTGGACAACCACAGACAGATATTGAAGTGACCTCAAGCCCTTTCCTGTACTCAGGCGGCCCCATTCTTAAACAAAGTGCACATGACAAGAGGAGAGGGGAGAAATCAGATGGCTTAATTGTTCCTTGACAATTAGACCATCACTCAAGCAAACATTGAGCAACCCAGCTAAAGTAGCAAAGAGAGGAGGCAGCTGAAGAAAGGGATGAAAGAAGAGGGCACTAAAACACCCACTGAGTGAGAAGGAGAGGGCCCTGCTATTGAAGGCCCGACAGGGCAAGGGGAGCAGAGAGCAGCTGACAATACTGTACAGCGCTTTTCTGCACCATTAAGTAGCACGGAGGGCAGGGCTGGGACAATAGGCTTCTGTCCCTGAGGACAAGGCCAGCAGCTCCAGAGGAGTTCTCCTTTTCATCCCATATGGTTATGGTTGCCTCACAGGATGCTCCTCTTGCTGTGGCCGCATGCTCAGCATCTGGACACATGGGGTCCACCGTCTCTCCACGGTGACCACTGCAGCAGCATTAGGGAGGGCAACAGGATCTCCCTGGTAACACTGCAGTGTTACACAAAGATTCAGGGCAGCACTCAAGAGATTAAGGAAAGGAAGTACTTCTGTATGGAGTGAAATCCCAATTTTGTTGGATTTAGATTCCCAACAGGACCGAACAACTGGGACCAGAATTAACCTCATGCAGTCAACAAGCTTGTGTTTCTTAAAAGAAGCTCACTACCACAGCCAATAAAACCTATATGGACGACACTGTATTTATTGTGCCGATGAAAATGGCTGCTGTTCACTTTCAAATGTCATGTGAAATTACATACATTTACATAATACTGTTATATTTAAACAACAAAGTTCCTAACCAACTATGGGCTACTAATGTTCTTTTCATTAACTTCTAACTTTGCACATTTTTTACATACTTTTACTGTCTACTATACACATACTATTACGGAAGCTTTTGTCCAAAAAGCTTCTAATCACCGTTTGCAGATGCGTGTCCAAAACATTTACATTACTAGTGTATTTCCTTAATGCTTAGAGCTACTGTGACTCCGGTCCCCTTTGGACCAGTGACAAAGAACTGTCAGGATGATAGATTATGAAGCTGCTGCCTGAATTTCAAGGGACCTGCCTTAACTCCTGTCCATCCTTGAACAGACCCACCCCCCCCAAAAGAGAAAAAAATATAAACCGGGAGACAGAGAGAGAAAAGAAGTACGGGCTGAACCAAGAGAAGAAGAATCTTAACAAGTGTTTACCCTCTTTCTGTTGCCAAGCTGGGGAGCAATAACCTACCATAGCAAAAGGCAGCGCCTGATCCAGGAAGAAAGGCCTCAGCCTGCCGGGTCAGGGGTCACTAACTCTGCCATTGTCTCTGACAGGGCAAGCACACTCCAGCTTTTCTCCGGATTTCAAAAGCCTGCGATGGGGGTGGAAAGATAGGCCTGAAAACACTGGGTCAGGACCAGGGGCTTTATGGTAGTCGGTGAAGAAAGATTTGGGCCACAAAGGTTAAATGAAGAGCGAAAGGGCCCTTCTGTCCAATTACCGAGGGACAAATGCTCTCTGTGACCCATCAGGGTCAAAGTTCAGCGGAGCCATTGGTAGCGGCACACTCTAGCTTTTTGTGACTCAGATGAGATGAACCTCCGCCGTGTTTATCTAAGTGACACCCTGACCAATAGTAAAAGTATAAATAATTATGTGCTGCTGCCACTTAGCAGAATTCCTTTATAGCCCAGGGCTGCGGTAGGTCAAGCTTTATAACACTTGGAGCAGTTAAGAAAAGTTAAGTATTCATAGTGTTGTTCAGGAGCAAAATGAATCAAATTAAAAAAGGATATGTAGTGAAAGAAGAAGTAAATAGTATTGGTTTGATCAGGTCTAATATTTTCTGAGATGCATTCATGGAAAATAGAAGTCGTGCAAAGTTATGTGTGCAAATCCCCCTTCCCAGAACTTTCAGCCAAGGCGGTCAGCAGTTCTCCTAATCATGTACGCATCTCAGTCTCAGGCGGCACTTGTGGCGCTAATACTTGCTGATACAAAGGCCCAGTGGAGCGGCATGGTGAGAGTGTCCCATATCCGGAGATGGCTGGATTAGACCGTTCCTGAACCACTTCCTCCTGAATCCGTGGGCGGCCAGGGATTATGTAATTGAATTTAATTATCTTCAATTGTTGGGTTAACAAGGAAAGAACAATTCATATTACAAGATTCAAGCAAAGCCCCTTGTGTTTCCAGGCTCTTGCACTGCAGCACAATTCTAGACTCAGTTATTGTAAATTCACAGTACTATACTTGTTTCTCATTTATTTATATTGTTCAACTAAAAGTAATGTTTCTCCCTGTATTTTAAAAGGGGGCTGGCAGTAGGCTCAAATTACAGCTAAACTTCTTAATCATAAAAATAATGTATGTTAAACAAGAAAGATGAGCTACGTTGCATTCATTCTGACATGAAGTACAGTTGGGTGGGGGTTCCTGGCACGACTTTACCTTGTGCTTACTCCTCCGGCAGGCTCAAAGGGTCAATACTCCAGCAAACTCCACAACTACAGCTGTGTTGCAATGCAGGACATTCACTTCTAAAACAAAATTGAATCCTGCGTTTATACAAATCCCCAGTAAACCTTGGCAGCGCTGAGTCACAGCCAGGTTACCACTACAAAACCTCTCAAAAAATCCATAAATGAACCTGAGAACAATCCATCAAAGCCCTGAGATGCAGCCGCCCGGAACACACTGAGCACCACGAAAGCTTTAAATCTCTTCCTCTGCAGAATCCATTTAGCATGGCTCTGCCACACTCCACCAGGGGGGTGCTTGGGCTGGATACCAGGCGTGGAACCACAGGGATAAATTACGCATCCAGTGTGTGTTTGTGTGTGTGTGTGTGTGTGTGTGTGTGTGTGTGTGTGTGTGGATGGATGTAGAGGATTTTCCTCTCACTAGGACTCCTCTCTGCATGTCCTTTCCGTCCCTCATGAGCTAGCATAAGCCTGTTGGACACACTTCGAAAGGGTGAAGGAGAGTCACTCGGAGCGAGCCAGGGTCTTACAGGCCCTTAGAAGGACCAGGATGACCTTTAATCAGGGATCAGGAGCCTGCAGCTGGAGGCCCACAGACACCTTGATTATGCCCAAGCCCCCAGGCCACACTCCCAGCTGGCCGTCCATCTTGATCCAGGACACCAAGGCAGCCTTAGGCCGGATGAAGCACTCAGTGCAGGCATGAGGTGTACATTTATGATGGAGTGTTAACATTGATCTGCAAGATCTTCATCCACACAGTCCGCAGACAAGCTTTATTATCGGCCAGAGATCTGATTCTCAAAAGAAGATCTGAGCAATAAATCAAATGTTCTGGCTATGATTTGGTGAAAGATTTGGGCAAACTTGCCTTCATTGTTATCATGACTGAAGGTGGTGCCAAGACAGTTGGATGCATTGAAGTGATGAGAAGTCATAATGAAGAGAATGAGACACTGAATGCTTCACTACTTGGGGGTTCGAGATATTTTCCACATTAATCCGCACTGGATTACCAAACACACATTTAAATTTAGCATTTTTCTTTGATTAAATTAATTACAACAGTCCACTTAAAACGTTACTTTAGTGTTACACTTCAATATGTTGAGGGACTCAATGAAGTCAGACTTTTCAATCAATGGTCAAAATTATAGCAGCAGAGGCCGAGATATCCTTTTAGGCCCTAGTAGGTGAAGCTTCATAAACATTGAATCCTACATTTTCCCTTATGTGGCTCAACAGCATCTTGCATAAGACCTAAATTGTGTCTTTTAGGGTAACCCCTTCAGAGCAAACTGTTTCATTGGCTATGGAGTGCTCCTCCTAACGAGTAAACTCATGACCACGTGTAAGATTAGTGGCGTGCCCCTTTCTGTAATAAACATAAATATAACAACAGGACATGCAAGATCAAAATGTCTGTGTTCGCTATTGATCTTTGTTCATGATTGGTTGACCCCATTAAGAAATGTTGTTCATTAGGTTTATTAGATTGTAGGCAAATTGTGAGCCAAACCTGCATGTCATGGTGCCTTTCTCTCTTGCTTACTGTCTTTCCCACTCCCTTCATCTAATAGAAGCAAAAATGACAGTGGACACCAACTGTGTTCTGTGTGAATCAGCATTTACTAAGACCCAACACATGCACACAAACACACAACCTTTCCCGTCAGACACACACCCACAGACAAGCTACCACACACACTCCTGCCATCTAGGGGAATCCAACCCCCTCTTATCGCCCTCTCTCCCTCACCCACCCCAAGGATTAGCCCCCTATCCCTACCTCCCTGCGCACTACCATCCCCTCTTGCCCTATTATCATATTTGATCCACAACTACCCCCCCCCCGCCTCACTTATTTCACCCTCCAACATGCACCACCAGCAAGGCATGCCCCCTTTTCTTTGGCCACTCTCATGGAGAAGAAGAGGAGGATGAAGAGGCACGGGCTTTCATGGGGAACAATGTGCCAGGGAGATGAAGAATGAGCGGGCACTCAATTAAGGGCTGCCCATTGAGCCTACGGAGTGAGCCTGAATGTGGGCCCCTCTAAAGGAATGGAGTCCCATGAATAGATTGTGGGCCTTCATGAAATATTAAAGAGCGGACGGATTTCCCACAATATTTGTACACCTCCCTTTGTGGGGATTTCTCCCTCCATTGAGCCTGAAACTGTTAACACATCCGCTAAAGAGCCCTGCAGTCCAAGCATCAAACGCTCCCCACCCTCACCTCTCCCTGTTCCCCTGTCTGTCTCTTTCTCTTTGTCTTTCTCTCCCTATCTCTCACTCCTTTGCTTTCTCTCTCTTGCCCATGAGCTATTCATGGAGGGGATTACAGCAGTTTTAATGACCACCTGTCCTTGCTCCAGCACTGTATTGTGCCATGCCAGGCCAAGCAGCAAGCATCCGCGTGGTATTAAAGGGTCATATTGCCAACTGGTGACCCTTGTCTCCGCCAACACAAGTCAGACAGCCAAAGCCACCCAGACAGGTAACAAGCACAACCCCCACAATCCTGTGTGATAACAAAAACAAAGCTTTAAGATGCAGAACAATGAACAAAAGTGGCTTGCCTTAATCAACATGCTTATTTGTGTGAAACACATTTTGCTGAATAGTGACCCAATAAAACAAGGGCTCCCTCCCATTTCACCATCTTATCACTTTTCCCTTTTTTATCTCAGCTCTTTTCACTCTCTTTCTCTCTCTCCATCCATCTCACACATTCACACTCACTCACACACACACACACACACACACACACACACAACACACACACACACAC
>NC_048413.1:16948922-17116527 GCF_013103735.1 Etheostoma cragini
ACACACACACACACAGACTGGGATCAGGTTGAGTGGAGCTGTATAGAGTGAGGGCTATGTGGTTAAGTAGGTGGTTAAAGCTGCCATTAGCATCAGAATGGCCACATATTCCTGCCATGAGTCAACATTAGTTCACACCAGAATTAAAGGGTCGAGGACGGGCCAGAAATTAAGGCTTTCGCTTCAACCAACAAGTGTACTTGATTCATTGGGTCTAGATGATTTGTAAAAGTGTAAATAAGAGAGTTTCTGGAGCTCAGTTTACGGGTTGGTCCTGTGGCATAACAGTGGTTGTATCAGTGATGTCATTTCCCTCTTTAAGTGGAAATGGAACTTTATGTATTCATCTTTATTTTTTGCTTCGTCACTGCCAATGTTACATTTTTTTTCCTTAATTTTTTTTTAATGGAGATGGTTAAGGTTATTATTATTGTTATTATTAGTCATATTTCTGCATTTGATTGTTCTAGGGGCTAGTTTAACCTGTTTGAAGTTGTATTAAAATAAATATTGAAATATAAGTTAGAAAGAGACATTCTCAATTGCTTTGTCACAGGGTGACCTCTAGATCACCCAATAAGAGCGTGCGCCCCATGTAGGCTGAGTCATAACAACCCTGTACGCATGGTATGTAGTTGCCCATCTCTTAGTATAGCAACATGTTTATAATTTTTTCACTTCTATAGATTTGATTACTTCAACTTACTTAACAATAATCATATACTTTGTGGAGCCTATTGAGCTGTTGGTTTACTTTACAACAGAGGTCAACTTTCAATCAAAGAAATATCCTGTATGTAAATTGTTGACAGTGTTCTGTTGACAGTATCAGAAAATATACATTGTCATGTTTTGAGCACTCGCAAACAAAATTCCATTTACCTCCCTAGTCCTTTCTCACAGAAGTAATTTTGACATATCACAATGTTCTAGCTTCCCTGCATTGGTTGTCTATTAAATAAAGGCTTGTTTTTAAGATTCTTTTATTTGTTTTTAAAGCCGTTCATGGTCAGGATCCCCAGTATATTTCAGAACTCCTACTCCAATTCTAGGCCTCTTAGATCCTCGAATCAATTGTTTTTAAATCTTCTTCGAAGAGTTAAGGTTAAGGTTAGTGGGTAAGGAAGATCGTGCCTTTTCTGTGGCAGCTCCAAAGCTTTGGAATAATCTCCCACTTTGTCTCAGATGTTCCCCCTCCATTGATAGTTTTAAAACACATCTCAAGACATTTCTTCTCAATGGCCTTTGGTTGTGCTTAGAGGTTTTTAGCATTTTAATAACATATTGTATTGTATTTTCTTGCTTCTATTGATATTTTATTTGTACATTACTTTGGTCGACTTTGATTGTTTTAAAGTAAATTTAAGGATGGCTGAATTCCATTTAGCTGCTTCATTTTAATGATCCTGGTATTGTGCATGCTGGCTGCCTGTCATGGTCATGGACATCATAAATGTGATTAGTAACACCTGTGCTTTTCCAACCATGACCAGTCAAAATGCTGCAAAAAAGAAAAAGATCTATAAGGCCCTATTCTAACTTTAGCTGAAATACAAAGTGATATGACAAGTTGTGTCTGCTGTAAAAAAGCAGACAGAAAATGTCTTCTGTAAAAAAGACCTTCTGTATAGGAGAGTTGGCAGGCATATAAAAACAGATATGTCTACAAAGCTGTTCAATTAAAACCAGCAGTATCTGCATGTTCTGATATCACTAGAAGTAAATTAGAAAATGTGTTTTTCTTTTCCCAATTTGGGTGAACTGACCTTATAAATCTATGATTTTCGGCTTGTCTACACCAATCAAGAAGTTTCGGACATTGTGGGTGAAGAGAGCATGTGGTTGCATGAAGCTCTGCTGTCCACTTCAGCAGAGCCCCAGCTGTGGAGCACATTGGAGAGCAGCCCTGTTGGTCTGGCCTCCATATGCCGGGGTCTGGGGTCCAGGCTGTCAGCATTGCTCCAGCACATGGAGGGCAGTTGGGGGGCACATGAGGTGGGGGTTTTGGGGTGGTGGCGGGGGCAGCCGCTCCACCAGCATTGTACCAGGAGGACAAGAGCTGAGCAGGACCCAGCAGGAGAGTGGGGGGCCTTTTCTAAAGAGCGATCAACTGGAGCTCCTTTTCTCACACCCCGGTCACTTTACCCTGCTCTGTATATTCTCTCCTCCCTCCCTCTTTCTTTTACCCCCCCCTACATGGCAGATTGATACTCTGACTGAATTTTGATTTTCTTGTGTCTTGCTTATGAAATTGCGTTCTCCCCCTTGCTTCATCGTCCCACCCACTCATTCCACTAACCTATTCTTCACTGGAATTAAATCGAGCCACACTGCTTTGTTTTTCAATCATCATGTTCACATCAAAGTCACTCACGAGAGGATGGTAAAAAGGAGGAAGGGGCCAGGGACGAGACAAATCTCTCTGGCTTTTCCATCACACAATGCTTCTCATTTGAATGTCCCCATATATTGCTGATCACCATTCTGAATGGTGCCCCAGATGAAGTGTTGTGTTTTGTGGTTCCTCACATGAATTCCAAAGACCCTGGGATACATTTTCCTCTTTTTGTCTTTGACTTCAAAGTTATCTGGACAGGACGTGTCGGAATGACAAAAACTGAGGGGTCACCAGGTCCAACATTGAATGTTGTTTACCAACCTTCTCACCAAGTCAAGGAGCATTAAAACTATGGAGGCACCACAGTGCATAACAAAATAAGCATTGACATTTGTTTAGGGCGGAATTCATGTAATCGGCAAAAATTCTTCCCACTTTTGCCCGAGTTAAAAAAAAAAGCCCCTTTGTATCGATAATTGTTTGACACATTGGTTACACCCCACAGTGTATCAACATGTTAAGATTCATCTGGCCTACATCCTTCGCCCTTATTTATGTATGTATGTATGTATTTATGGTATGAAGTTGCAAAGTCATAAACCTGTGGCATTTTCTGCAAAATACATATGTTGAAAAAAATGTCAATCTGCCCTATGCATACTATGTATGTTGTGCTGCATTCACTGGTATGATACCAAAAGATAAACCAAACCTGTAATGACAAAATGAATGATGATAAATGTTTTAATTTGTTGTTTATGATAATCCTTCCTGATCAGATGACTTCATGCATTACAATACAACAGGCATTTTACACTATATTTCCCATGGTAGTGTTAAAACTTCTTGACATTCAACTGATCTTTTGCTGCTGTAACACTATAGTTTCCCTATATGTCTATCTATCTAAGCAGGTTCTACGAAAAATGTGAATATTCACACATTCGTTCTGCAGCCTTGAAGAGTGTCAGCCTGCTGCCCTCTGCTGCCAGACATACAAAGGAGAATATTACTCTATGTACATATTAACCTTTGTTTACCTTGTATCTACACCAAACTATTTAAATAGATTTTTTTTAATCACACACAATTTCAATTTTTTTTACGTGAATAATTTTTTACATAAATATGTATAATAGATGTTGTAATCCTGTATCTTACTAGAGGAGTACACTCTATGGTGTCTAGTATATACCTTGTTGACTTTACTTCAACTGTCACTTTTAAAAAACGAAACAAACTTTTGTAAAATTAAAAAAGAAAAGAAAAAAAAGATTAAAAAAGAATAGAAAAAAAGAGGGGTGGCAGTAGCTCAGTCCATGGGGAGTTGGGTTGGGAACCGGAGGGTCACTGGTTCAAGTTCCAGTGTGGACCAAAGTAGGGAGTGTGGATTGGTGGCTGGAGCGATGCCACTTCACCTCCTGAGCACTGCCAGGTGCTGTTGAGCAAGGCACCATACCCCCCCCAACCGCTCAGGGCGCTGGTTCGCCTGGCAACCCACTCACTCTAACATCTCTCCATTAGTGCACAAAGTGTGGGGACAGAGTGTAAATTGTAAATTCCCCATTGGGGATCAATAAACAGATTTAAATTAAATTTAAAAAATTAGATTAATCACACAATGTCTGATTAAAGACTACACTATAAGTTTAAGGTGCAACAATGGATGTGGGTACTGTGTGCATTTTGCTTGGCTTGTAAATTTGACTTTAATTTAATTTACTTTTTACTTTTTCTCTATTTATCAGTACTTATTTCTCTGTCTTTGTGTTGCTACAATACCAAATTACCTCTTGGAAGATGGACATTTATAATGTTTTTATGCTGCACATCTTTTGTATTTTTTTATTATATTTATTGAATATATCAATCAAATAACGTAACAGTGTGACGTGGGGTTGAAGAGTGTTAAGATTGTGGCTCTACTGGGCTTATCTGAAAAATAAGTAGTTTTCCAAATACCTCCACAAGATGGCAGAGGAGAGTAATAAGTTGAAGTAGCGTATTGAATTTACTGCACGGACTTCTTCAAAGCACAGAAGGTGAATAGTGTGCATATCAAGCCCCAATTGGCTGCAAAAGAACTGGAGACTCTTCCCATTTCTCTCTTTAAAAAATAAAAATCACATCATCACATGTATCACATATCAGTCCTCACACATATCTGTCCTGTATGGGTCATTTCGAAAAATATTTGGAGATTAGTTATCTTGTATTGTGTGATCTCCCAATTGGTGGTGAAGCTGGAGGTCATTTTATGTTTGTGTATATACCTGCTTTTGTTCGCATTGATATTTGTCTGACAAAGACTTTGTAGGTGGAAACATTGCATCAATTAGTTTTTTGGCAAAATTTCAGTTGCAGACAGACTATCCATTTACTTTAAATACTAGAGGATTTACCTACTGAGGAATTAAACCAATTAGAAGAAAAAGCATCCTAAATCCTAAATCAAGAGAAGTGTGTTTTAATACTGCAATAACAGTAACAAAAATGTGTGAGGGAAAAGTAATTTTCTCATGTGGGGACATGCATATATATATTTAGACAAGCTTGCTATTTGGCAGTGTCTTCATCAGATAAATGTGAGCTGAACTCATGCTTACTGGAAGAGGCTACAGTGAGTTCAACAAAAATCATTTGTCAGCAACATGTCACAAACCACACTACTATCTGACATCAGTACTCCCATTTGTTCTATGTTCTGTGAAACGGGGCAAGCGCTTGCTGTAGAAAAACTTTGCATAGTGGCATCAAATAAACAACCATGTGGGAACAGGTTGATCCGGAGTGAGGAAACAGGTCAAACAGGAAGATCGTCGGTTTGATTCTGTCCAGTGATAATTCAACGAGATGCTGATAAGTCTGAAAAGAGAACATCACCAAAGTTCTTAAATGTAAAGTGCACATTAGAAAACCACTATCTGTGTAAATGTGAGGCTATTCAATTATACACTGAGGTCTTATCAGTCCCCAAACAAAAGACAGTCTGCCACTGAGGAATCCTTGTTGACTTTATCTTGGCAGAAATCATATTTTGGTAATTGACAGGAGAGGGCAATAATGTTGTTTTTACCCTAAACCTGAGGCAATCATCAACATTTATCATCTTCTATGACTGTGATAACCTCAGTTTAAGCAGCCTATGCAAACAGAAAAGTAGAGGTGGTTTACTGGAGATGTGTGCTGCAGGGTCAAATTGGCATAGAGCTGGTTGACAGGCTGTCATGTAGAACCTGACAGAGGGATGCATTCTGGGAGGATGCACGGGTCAGTGGCATCATGAACTGAACAAGGAACTAGAACATCTCATCACCTGCAAGAGAGCCGCACCTAGCGAGGGAATTCAGCCAACGAACACAGTCTGAGGAGTGAAAGAAAATGACTACATGTATCACCTGTGAAATGTCCATGCATGCCCACATTTTCTAAAAGGAGTATCATGTTCAGGATGTGAACACACATGAAATACGGTAAACAACATTCGTGCATAAATACCTTTTACTCAGACCTTCTTGTTTTGACTCTGATGTTGACCTTGTTGTCTGCCTGAGTGTCCATCACATCTGATCAAGTGTTTTGTTTGTTCTGTCACTAACAGAGGGAATTCAAGTTTGTTGTAATCCATGGATTGGGGAGGTCTGGGAGTGGTGCCTAAAATCACTACTGTCAGTCGAGGAGTCGGCTTTGGTCTGCCACATGCACTTTTGTTTAGACAGAAGCCAGAACACATACTGTCATTTCCTTTCATCACTGATCTCAGCTTACAGGTGCCCTGGTAAGTCAGATTTCACACCTGCTCTCCAACCTGCAGTCAATCTACATGTTTATCTTCTGCATGTAGATTTAATGCTGTAATCAGGTCGTGATTTTTTTAAAGCCATTGGAAGAAGCCGACTAAACAATAAAAAGTTTGTCATGTTGAAATATAATCCATCATTTTTTACACGTCTGATTAGACTAAAGCAATTCATAGTAACATATTGGTATCAGAATTTATGTTAAGGTGTGCATAGCTGTGCATGCTAGCCCACTGCCTAACTGTCATGGCTCACTGAGAATCTTGAATAGAACGGAGCCATTGTGAATGTTACTAGTAACACCTGTGCATTTTTTTTCTATGACACTTGTAATGTCTCCCATGTAAAGGGCCTAAACTACTGACTGAAATAATACGTAACATTAGCCAAAAGCAAATCTATCTCAAGAGAAAGCACTACTTTGTTGTAGCGACACAAAATTGATTTGTAATGTGTGTCATGAGTCATGAACAGGATCAGGACTGTTCTCCATACAGTGATCTGTGAAGTAACGATTTTAAGCCCAGAGCTGAGAAAATGTCAACGGTCACAATATCACTCATCTTACTTACAAACATCAGAGTATCCTGTTGCCTCAACCTCAACAACACATACCAGTCCACATTTCTACCCATCTATGCATGCAGGAAGAAGAGAAGCAAAGGTGTTGAACCACCTGATCTGTTAGGAGGTGTTGGACAGCTGCAGCTGTGTAGACATCTGTGCATAAAAGGTATTTGTTGTATGACTGCAGGGAAATTCCAGACTGTTGCAGCTTTTCTTTCATTCAGGTGCTCATCCTGACTGCTGCTAACTCAAGCAATACTTGAATGTAAAAAAAGACCTAATTACAAGTAAACACGTGTAGAACATACTTACTTTATTGTGGAATAGAAATTAAAAGTACTTCATTTATTGACTCTAGAATACAAATTAAAAGTATGCATCAAAAAGAAAGGCCCCTCTCAGATTGTTCCAGTATTGTAACCTTAGGTGTGATTACAATGTCGGTTTAGGTTTACTACTTTAAATACACATACACACACACAGTCATCATACTGAATGTTTCTCAAGGGAGCTGTCAAATGTAATTAGTAGAGCAGAAAGTGTCACAAAATGAAAATAGTCAAGTACAGTACTAATACTAAAAAACTGTGAATAAGTTAATGTACAGTAACTTTCTCTCTGTTTTTTTTTTTAAAACCCTGAACAAGAAAGAAACTCCCAGGGAAATATATTATATATTATCCCAAAATATGTGTTACTGTGTACTTATTATATTTACTGTATTTATAATTTTTATATTCCGGTATTATCAATCTGCACCTAATTGTTTCCTAAATCCCTCCTAAAATTTTGACCATCAAACACTTAATTTCCTGCATTCTGGTGAATTTTTATGCAACAATTTATGGTGAAAAGGTCTTTATTTATGTAAAAGGAAATCTTCTCCTGTATTGCAACACTTTTTGTGTATTCAAAACATCACACGTGTTCTGGGATGTTTTTTTAGGAATCATGTACAGTACACCTCAACAACAAACCCATTAGAGAATGAAACCTTGTTTAAGCCAGAAGCTCAAAAGTTGAAATTTACATAAATCTATCTTTATTTTTGCATAAAAGCTTGTTTTTTTATGTTTTCATGTTTTCTGTTCTTTGACCCCCCCCCCCCCCCCCCCCCCCCCCCCCCAATTTAGCACAAGTAGACACAATTATTGTTTTCCGTCAGATCTTTTTTGACATTTCCGACCGCACTTAAAGGCAGCTACAGTGGGGCTCGAAAGTTTGGGCACCCCAGGTAAAAACTTGTATTAATGCGCATAAAGAAGCCAAGAAAAGATGGAAAAATCTCCATAAGGCATCAAATGACAGTTTAGACATTTGTATAATATGTCACAAAAAGTTAGATTTTTATTTCCACCATTTACACTTTCATAATAACAGAAAACAAAAAAAAGGTGTCTGCAAAAGTTTGGGCACCCTGCAGAGTTAATACCCTGTACTGCCCCCTTTGGGATGGGATATTTTGGATCTTTTGACAGGGGTTGTATGAGGTACTTATCCAGAGTCATTGTAAATACAGTAGATGGTGGTTGGCACACTCCCACTCTCTTTAAATCCTTTGATTTTTTGACATGTTGTGCTTCGAGGGCCTAGGAATACAGAGAGAGGATGCTGTATATTTCTTAAAACTGTTGTTGTATTGAAAAGAAAAATGAAGATCTGTAAATACTTGAATACTTAAATAAAAGTATGTTCACACCAATATAAATAATTATAATCAACTCATATAATTTACTTTAAATGTGAAGGCTGTGTATCACTTGAAGACTCATGACTATAGTTCTTTAATAAAGTTCTGGTTCAGACTTGAGGGTTGCTTAAGGACGTTTGAGGACTGTAACTCTTTATTCTTCTGTTGTCCAAGCAGCATTCATTATCTTTGTTTTTGGCAGTTTTGCCACATTCTTCTTTAGTCTCAGATAACTTCAACTACACAGATTGTGTTCAACCTGGCGCCTTGCTTCGCTTACATCAGGAGGTAAATCTAGCTTTCTCTGTGAGAAACAGGACAGGGCGCTGTCCAGTTTCCTTTTGTCATTTGCATTAGTTATTACAAACTAAGAAATCAGAGAGGGAAATTCAGGAGAGCAGATGAGACATAAGAGTCCATCCGGATTAATTTCGGCACAGTGTGTGAGCATAAATTGCTCAAAAGTCAGGAAAAGTAACTCCTTCACTCTCTCTGGCCATGAAAGTTGAACGAATTGTCCTGAAAATCAAGAATAACATCTCGTGATTGACTGTGTCATTTTTCATTATTTATAACATGATTACATGCACCAGACAAGCTGTACATTGTCAAATAATATAGTTTACAGTACAGGGTGGCCTGAACCTTTCAAATTATTTTGACTTTGACCTTGTTGCCACTAGGGAAGGGAATCACAATACTTATGCCATGATACAATATTATTTTAAACACATTGCAATATTCTGCGATGTTTTGCAATTTATAAACTTATTTTCCAACTTCTAATTTTTCCCAATTTCAAATGATGTCCCCAAAAGGAAACTTTGTTAACATCTATTTTATCTAAACAGATACATTACTCTGTTGGTTTGTATCACTTCAGTGCTATTGGTGCAAAATAGGATTTTCAAGCAGACAAACTGACCAACACCTATATAATAAAAGATTGATACATGGTGCCTGTGTACAGTTTTAGTGTGTATCCGATTGAACTGTATTCCAAAAAATCTATAGACAAGTCATCTTCAATTCCTTGCTACAAAAAAGCTCAGCAAAAGCGTTTCTGGCTGTCCTTTACGGAGTTCCAGGTTAAATGTGCATCGTCCAGCGTCAATTTTAATGTCTGGTGGATAGTGTATGTTGATGCTGTCCCTCATGTTCTGCTATGGACAAAGAAAGAGGGTTGGCTGCGGTTTTGATTGCATTGGTCAGGTTTCTTTGATTAATTTTGGAAGTAAATTTATTACGGATGTATAAAATAACAGTTTGGCTGATTTAGCTGCCACTTATTCTAATTGCCACTTCGGGTTTCCAATGTCACTGTTTGAGCCCAGCTCAAATGGCTTACCTGAATTATTCTTATTTGTAACACTTGAACAAAAACAATCTATGATTTAAGGTGTTCTACTATGAGTTATTTGTAGGAGTACTTATACCCTTATGAGTATCTGTGTCATTATTTTTTCTCTCCTAGCAAAAAGCTCCTGCTAGCGCTTGTCACACTTTCTTTGGGGAATTAACTTTTTCTCTTGTTTTTATTATTGTCCAGTTTGACTTTCCTGTTGTACTTGATCTTGTCTTTAAGTTGTCAATTTGTATACTTTTTTTCTTCTTAATTTAATGTAGCCTTCAAAAGTTATCTCCTGTGTTTGTGTTCCGGTTCGTCACTAACCCTGTCTCTTTGTGCTTCAGGACCAGTACCTGCCTGTTGCTCAGCCATGCTTTCATCCAGCCATCAGCTCCCCTGTTTCCCCTCTGCCTCCGCCAGCCTGACTTTCCCCCTCATCCACCTTCTTCCCATGTGTTACAAATGGCTAAAGCTATCCTGGGCTCGTATACCAAAGAAACACAGCTACTTAACAAATAATACCCCTGTCTCATTTGCCCTATGTGTTGCATTCAATGTTAGAATTCTGTCAAAGCACCTGGAACACAGTCAACACACCTTTTCTTATCCATTCTCTGCTGAGTTTCTGTCCTGCTTTGTCCTGCATTGTAACATTAAGAAAGGTAGTCAGTGTAACTTCAATTAATACCCTTACAGTGATAACAATAGTCAACCCAAACGGCCCCCTAATCATGCCAAAGACATGGTTGCCTCTCCACTTGTTGCTCACTTTTTAAGATCTGTGTTTCCCTATCAGTTCAGGGGAGACAGCCTGTCTGGTGAGAGCAGGTGATCATTATCTACATCAGCGGACAGACAGGCCTGCTGTTCATGCCTCACTATGTGGGTGGTGCAAGCTGCACTGATACTGCAAGTCTCAATACTTTTCTGTAACAAATTAAGTGCTTGAAATACCCAACTATCATGCACCTCTGAGTTGATAGAATGTGTAAAGCTTTCAAAATATGTATACAATTTAAAAATACTTGTTACGGTATTTCTACACTTTGGTGTCTTTTACAGCTTAAACAACAAATATAACATAAACATATAGTACAGGCTAGACTTCATCATTTTGAATGTGGTTGAATCTGGTTTCTCTATCTGCATGTTTATGGGAGAAGTTCTTCAATGTAACGTAAAATAAGTAGTTAAACTTTATAAAAAGCAGACTGAGGACGCTTACTTGTGATAAATAACTGGCCACAAAACACATTCAAGCCTTGTTTTGTACATTTAAAAAAAATGAATAGTCAGTTCTAGTCTTTGATTCTAAATAACTGCCAATACTTAGCATTGTTTCAGTGTCACAGAGGGGAGGGTCTGTCAAACTTGTAATCTCATAGTATGAAAGTCTATAAACTTGTAATATCATAGTATGAAAGTCTACTATAAGATCAAAAGTTTATAAAAGTGTGTCTGTCATTGACAGACACAGGTTTGCATAATAGGAAGGGAAAGTAAAATTGTTTTCGACCAACATGTCAAGGTAAAATGAAGAACATGAAAAACAAGCTTTTATTAGACTCACAAATATAGCCTATAGCCTGTAAAGTTGTAACCTTTAAATGATCCCTTTTGGCCCCTCCTTTGACCCAACTGACCCGGTGTTCCCAAGGTGTCGGCGGCCCTGATGTTAAAACACACGTCCTGTGACCCCTGTTTCAACCTAAACAGACTGTACGCCAGTCCCTTACAGTAGCATCAACATCGTGAGAAACCCGGCGAGATGAAAGAAGGCGATAACTGCATGCGCTCTGTGGGAGGGGTGTGTGCACCTGCGGACACAATCAAATAGCGCTGCTTTGGCAGATTGCAGCTCTTTGCTCCTGCATGACGCACAAGCGGATACCTGAGCATGGATGCAGAGAAGGAATCCCCCGCCGACCAGGGAGTGCAGCTCTTGGACATCAGCTCCAACTCTTACCCCTCTGAGCCCAAAGGTGCGGAGGAGACCGGTCAGCAGAAGCCGCCGTATTCATACGTGGCTCTCATTGCCATGGCCATCAAGGACAGCCACGACAAGAGACAAACGCTCAGCGGAATATACGAATACATCATCTCCAAGTTCTCCTACTATGAGAAGAATAAAAAAGGGTGGCAAAATAGCATAAGACACAATTTGTCTCTCAATGAGTGTTTCGTCAAGATTCCCAGGGAAAACGGAGTGGACAGGAAAGGCAACTATTGGATGCTGGATCCCGCATTTGAGGACATGTTTGACAAGGGGAACTACCGGCGGCGGAGGAGGGTGAGAAGACCCTACACGCCTCAGAGAGTGCCTTACCTGACCGGGAGCTCCGTGGACTATCCCGAGCCGCTCTACCTGCAGCCTTATGTGAGCAGTTCCTGGAGTGTGTCCCAGCCGAACGGATACCCAACACCCCATGTCAACACCGGGCACACCCGCAGCGTGTCCCCAAGCGGTCCCGTGAGTTCATTCTGCTCGCCCCACTTCCATCACTCTCCTTACGGCGCCTACCACCATCCGGCTGTGCTTGTGCCACTCAACGGGTGTCCATACGGCGGTATGACCCAGCCAACGAGTCCCGGCGGAGGCAGCGTTTCGGTAGCATGCAACTACCAGCAGCTCACCGCCTGGCAAGCGGAGGCGCCGCTTGCTTATTCATTGGACCAGTAGGGTTTGGAGTTATTCTAGTCCTTGACAGACAGTCCATTACAGCAGTTCACTTTCTCAATGTTCATCTGTTTAACGCATTTCAGTTGGGCTGTCATTTGTTTGTCAGGTAAAGTTAATAGTTTAGCTTAATAAGGTGCAGGCCTATAATCTGTTTATTAACTTTTAAATAAGCGGTTGGTTAAGTTTATTGATAGGCCAAGAAATTACAGTCAGTAGCCTACTCACACGGATGTAGTTAAGAAATAGCCTACTCATTTTACTTCAGAAGTGTCCGATCAAGTGTGAATTGCAAGAAGACAGTTGATTTAAGTCTGAGGTTTAGTGTATGCCTCTTTTGTTGAAGAATTATTTTGCAATCAAATAATTAATTACGTGTTTTATTATTACATTTTTATTATTTCAATATTTTTTATTATTATTTTGAATAGTAGCCTACATTTGTAACTATGTTATTTATTTATTTTCTCTGGTTTTATCCAATTCTCCGAGCACCTATGCAACAGTTGATGACACCGAAGCACTGATCAGTTTTCTTATTCGATTGTGAATGTTTACGTGATGTAAACATCATGTTTGTTAAAATAAAATGTTATTTTTGCATCAAATACTCTCGTTGATTGACTTAATCCTCACGTTATGGCTATTCATTCACTGTAAAAACTAGTAGGCCTAATATTGCTATAGCTAGAGCATAACTTTTACAGTTTTAGATTTAGGCCTATTAGGCTTCAGTAGGATTTTCTATTACAGTAACTGAACGGTCACATAGTTTATCTCTCAAGATAGGCATAAGCTTTGTTAAAATGACTGGTGGTGGAAGAATAATTAGGCTATTACTAGGCTACTACTTCTATTGCTCTGTTAAAAGTCGTGCATTCAAAATTCTACTTAAGTCAAACTACAAAAGTTTAAGCATCAAACTTTCGGCCTAGGCCTACTTAAAGAACCAAAATACATGTAGGCTACTTATAATCCAAATGGCTTATTTCAAAATAGCCTAGCCTACTAAATGTATCGGCTATAATCTGATGCCTATAATATAACAGGTGGATATGTAGGCCTATTATTCATTTTGTAATTTTAAAAGAAGTGTTAAGCACAGTATCCATTAACCGTGAGCGAGGGAAACCAAAAGCCCTTCACGCATTCCAACACTCTCATGATCCCAGTCTACTTTACTACGCGGTGTTTAGAATTAAATAAAAGTCTGATTGATTTTGATCTTAATAAGTACTGCCACCTAAAACACAAAAAATATGGAGACAACCGTACAATATACAATATGGTTCAATCATGGGGGATTTTAATGTATGGTACAATCGACAAGAAGGAATAGATAAAATATATTGGAACGCGTCCAGCCATTTACGCAAGTTCCGTTTCCGTTACATGGGCGTGAACAAAAGGGGCATCGCTTGCCGCGTGCGCTCTCGCGCAGTGTTTTGCGTTACAATTAATGATAGTGCCCCGCATTCCTTATGTTTTGTTAACTTAGCTATAGTACATACTGCTAATATCAGTGGGAATGGAGGCGTTTAACCAGCTTTTGTTGGAATATCCTGAATTAATGTACAGTGGAGTCGGAGCTACGGCGTTTGTCGCCGGTGGAGCGCTGATATATAAAATTGCCACCAGGTAACGTTAACTTCAACGCTTTGCAACGCAACGCATGTTTTTAGCTAGCCAGATTCACGTCAACGTTAGTACAAGTGAGCTAACGGTGTTTAACATTTGCATTTGTGTTTTAAAACTGTGACATTCAATAAATAATCCTCAATTGTCTAAATATGTTTTCCCAAAAGTCGTCTATGTATCTAGCAATACTAGCCGAGCGCTAACTTTGCTAGCCGTGGTGCTAGTCTCGCTTTGCCAGACCCTCCTCCAAAGCGCGACCGTGGTGCTGCTAACTAGCTAATCTAAAGCCATATTGTTTTGCGACAGGAACGTTCAGATAAGTAACGTTAGTGGTTTGCACTACTTGAATGCACACACTTTCCGGTTTTGGGGCTTATAAATCTATGTGCAGACTTGTATACGCGATGATTAAACGTGATATTTTTGAGTCTATGCATTACTTAAATAACTTCAGAGTATTCCAAAATTTAGCTACAAGGACCTCGACATGATCTTCAACCTTGTACTCCACTTATTGTGTATGTAAGATAAGTAGGCCCTCATTGACATAATAGTGATGCTTGGGGGAGCCTCTGGATCCCACTGTGGGGAAACATTTGTACATCAGAAATACATAAGCATGTTTCAGTACTAGATTGTAACCCCTGGCCGTTGCAAATATTATAACGTTACATACTGGAAACCATTGCCCATCCCCTGATCAATATTGTTGCACACGCTGCGCTAAACCGTAAATATTCTTTCCCTTTCCCTTTTTATATACGTATGTTATTTTGTCGTAGTTTCTTTTTACATACTTTGAATGGTCACTTATCTATTCTGTTTATGTACTTGACTCCTAGCAGTAAATTCCCATGTTATTTATTCCCTTTTAATATTTTAATGTATGCACCTAAAACAAAGGCTTTCTTCTGAGTGGAAACATAATTTGGCAATAAAGATGATTCTGATTAACAGTATCATGTTACCTCATGTAAGACCTTCACCTTATTTACAGGAAGAAGCCAACCCATGCAAATGTGAACTGCTGGTTCTGTGATTGGAACACAGTGGTGCCCTATGGGAACAGGAACTGCTGGGATTGTCCCAACTGTGACCAGTATAATGGCTTCCAGGAGGTAAATGAAAGTACATGACTTCTGAATTATGTTCTAAACACTTCATTAAATTGCAGTATTAGTTTTTATTTTTATTTTCCCAGTGCTGTAAGATGTGTTTTTATACTATTCTTTTTGTTGATCTGTGTTTCAGAATGGGGATTACAACAAACCCATCCCAGCTCAGTACATGGAGAATCTGAACCATGGAGTATCTGGTAGCCTTCCCTCATCTGAGACACCCAAGACACTGCAGTGGGTCAACTGTCAGATGCTGCTATGCAGGAAGTGCAATAACAACCAGACTATAAAGATCAAGCAGTTGGCCTCATTTATCCCAAGGGATGATGTATGTACTTTATTTTCTATTCACTGCAACATTGTCTTAATTGTTATCATGACTAATAAATTCTGCTTTCATCATTTTTTTTATTTGTAGGAGAACTACGATGAGGAAATTGAAGCCTACAAGCACCACCTGGAGCAGACCTATAAGTTATGTAGGCCGTGTCAGACAGCAGTGGAGTACTACATAAAATATCAAAACCGTCAACTTCGAACAGTGCTCCTTAACCAACAGCTTCGGCGCAGCGGAGAATCAGACAATGGCTTTGTAAAGGTCAGTGCAATCCAAAGTCCAAAACTGCACACGCCTGACAAAGTGTGTGAATTCATTAATTGACATGAAACGCAGTAAGGCTTGATTAGTAACAACATGCGGTGGTGTGCAAATTGTTTACATTTCAGCCAGAGACTAATTCAAATTATCATTATACCCTAGATCTGAGCTTCCCTTGTCTACGAATTACCAGATATTGGCTGAAAAATTATGTTAAAGACCGAAAATTCTAATTGTCTCGTTTAAAATGACCCATCAATATAGTTCCCTCTGCACAATTTGAATTGTTTAAATAGGCCACAGTGAATTTCATAGTTTGTGTTCTGTTAAACAATGAAAAGTCATGTTTAATTCTTTAAAAAAATGACTGTAGCATATGCTACAAAGGAAAAATCTACATGTTACGCTCTCGCTCTAATTGAATGCAGTAGACTTAAACTTAACTAGTCGTATTGGTGACCAAATACCTCAATGTCAATATTGCGACAATATTGAATGGTTGACTATTGGTGCTTTAACAAAATGTTTTTTTACTCAATGAGATTTTTGATTAATAGTCTCCCGAAATTATTGAATGACTTAGTGGGTAAAGGTAAATAATAGGACAGCTAGAACAGTCTGGTAAGTGCAGAAAATTACATCACTTTACTGTAATGCAGCCTATAAAACCAGGTAAAGACAACCCTTGCCCTGTTAAGATTGATCCAAAATCTAAGACAACATCTAGTCTCATATCGCGATATCAATACATCGATATGTTGCTCAACCCTACTTCCACGTGTATTGTTGCCTGTCTCTTCTTGGAATATGTCAACATTAGTCTTTGCATAGCTTATTGATTTTCATTTGTGTTCAGTATTTACATTAAAAACATCTTCTCTCTCCTGCAGAGCTCCTATTTTGCATCTTCTCCTACGGGGGTCATACTTTTACGGGCCCTCGCCTTCCTGATATGTGCTTTCCTAGTTGCTACATCTTTGTGTGACTTGCCATACCAGCCAACTTCGCTTAGTGACCCGCACACATTAAGTGGTGGGGTCATTCCT
Source organism: Etheostoma cragini (assembly GCF_013103735.1). Taxonomy (NCBI): domain Eukaryota; kingdom Metazoa; phylum Chordata; class Actinopteri; order Perciformes; family Percidae; genus Etheostoma; species Etheostoma cragini. Next base: position 16,965,743 of record NC_048413.1, read on the forward strand.
CCAAAACCTAAACCCCACAATGAATCCACCCCCAACAACGAAAGCAGTGGAGGCGTACCTGAATGGCAGGGTCTGCTGGAGCTGATCCCAGACAAGGCCATAGAAAATGCCAGGCTGGTGTGGCAGCATGGAAAGGAAAACCAGCTGGCTGTAGTTTCCATTGGCCTGTTGACATATCTCACTAGTATCTTCTTAGCAGGACCTGTGAGGTAGGCAGTCACCGCCTCTTTGTTTGCCTTTGCAAAGGTCATTGCAGACAAATTTGATTTAAGCAAAAACAAACTCTGCAAGCTTTTGTTTTACTGCGTTTTCAGGTTGAGGAGAATTGATGCTGTGGCCTCTGTCCTGTGGTTCATCATCCTGTGCCTTCACCTGGCTGAGAGCTACATGACTGATTCCTCTGGCTGGATGGACACTGCCAAGCTCAGTACTGTCTCCCTCTGTTGCCTAGTCAGCCTTGCTGCTGCTGTGGCAACTCGCAAACCCCTGGGTCCAAGAAGAGCCAGATATCGAAGGTCAGAATCTGAGCAGTAACGTTCAAATTGTGTTTGAAACATGGGAATTTGTAAAGAGTCCTCTTTCCATGAGAGGCTTGTGTTCACTAGAACCAGTACAAAATCTATAGGTGTTCCGGAACAGAACAGTGGGCAAGCTGTTTTTAATTCACTGTCTTTTTTCTTTTCTTTTCTTTTTTTTTTTTACTCGTAACCCCATCTTTTACTGCTGTGTGCGAATGATTGTGAGGTAATGACATGTGAATGGCAAACTTTAAGTATAAGATTGTGTGTGTGCCCCATGATTGGAACAAAACACCAGTGCTACTTGCTGCAAAACCTCACCTTCAAGCACACATGGTCTACAGTTGTCTGTGTGTAAACAGACTGTTTTTAATCTTTAAGTAGTAAAGGGTATTGTTACACATAAAAGATGTGATGTGAACAGCTCACAAATCTTAATCCATCTGGTTGGTAACATAATTGTCTTTGACTCAATGATAGATTTTTCAACGAGAAACTGACTAGGGAGACTTCCAGCAATCATGTAATCAAACATTAATCAATAATTACTATATTAAGAACCCAACACTAATAAGATATATTAGTTATATGCTCTTCAGAAGACTTTTCACAATGTTTTGTGGAAAATTACTCTGTGGCTTTTTTATTGCTAATTCTTTAATACCTATAACATGTGGTGGACTGACTGTTTTTTAAGCTGTATTGTAACATTCAAGTACCTAACTAGTACTAAACTATGTATTCTACACTATGCTATAAAGTTAACAAGCATTTAGAATGTACTCATTTATTTATTAACGCACTGTAGCTTTGGGTTGGAAATCACTAACTACAGCTCATTGCATGTGAAGACACTGTAGGCCAACCTCAAGATTCAAAGAGTTTTTGAATAGTTACATCCCTCCTGTATTGCGCCACATCATCTACAAATTCTGAACAAAAAGTGTTTTAACCTTAATATTTATTTACAACTGGTGTCTGTAGGAATCTCGTAAGAACCCAACATCAGTTCTGAAGCAACTGATCAGTTCTAAAAGACAGTCCTGACTGAATGACTTCCATGTGTGATATCTGATATCTGCCGTTGCATTTTTATCCCAAAACAACTGCATACAAATTCTGTGAATCTTGATCAATAGTTTTAACTGTACCCTGTTTCTTTACAATGGAAATGTTAAATCATAGTAGCGCAAGGTCCATGTGCTTATTGCATTTAAAAATATAACTGCTTAATAGTTTATCAATGTTTTCCCCCAAATTGTTAATTTAATAGGTCTTGCTATTTGCTACTGACTGCTCTTCTCCGTCCCATTGCTGTGATCTTATATACTTGCCTTGTATTATTTGGGGTATGCTTCATTTTTTTTCCCTTTTCCTTGAAATTAAGCATGACCTTCACTGTGAACCAATGATCCCCTTTCTGCTTTGTATACTGTATTTTAATTATGTTTTTGAAAGCGGATGCTTACAAATAGCACCCACCTGGCCGGTACTTGTCTTGGCATGCAAACATTATTAAGGGCTCAACTCTGCGACTGAATATTATATTTAGTGGGAAATGTAATGTAAACTCCAAGCAGCAAGCAAGTGCTCTGCTGAGTGGGTAAATCAAAGTAATAAGACTCAGTGTAGTTTAACATGTTGCGCTCATTTAAGATAAAGCACTGCAAACGCAGCAGCATTACAAGTAATCTTTGCACGTTATTGTATTATAAACACTGGACTTACTAGTTGCGGTCCACCTCTCACCAAATTATTTCCATTAACCGGTTTTGTTCTACTTTGATTGAATGTATTGTAGTGAAGAGATAATTACTCCACAGTAATATGAACATGTGTTACAAACTAATAGCTGTATAAAGTGTTTATTGATTGTATTAAGCTGGTTTAAATTGCATGTCGTGTTGTCCTTTAGTTGGCGTTATGTTCTCAAACCAGCGCCTTTGGTGTAGTAGTCTCAAAGCTTTGTGATTTTATTTATTTTTATTTTTATTTTTGCAACAAAAGTACTGCCAAATGTAAGACTTTAAATATGTTGTTTGTAGGTTAAAATCTCTACAACTCAAACATAGTAGTTTCCATGTTTCATGAATTGACTTTTCTCTCTGAAAAATATAATGCAAATATTTCAATGCTTTGTAGTGCACTAGCATGATAAATTACACTGATTCATGATGGTGTTTTAATAGTGATAGCTATTAATTTATCATACCATAGCATATATCAGTAAGTGTTATCACCTACTTTTCTAACTTTCATAAACTGCACCATGTGACAAACTGCATCGTAAATACTTGACAAAAATAACCCTTGTAAAAGAGAGAATTGATTTTACTGGGTCTTACCTTGTTAAACATGGATTACATAAAAACATAATTTTTTTGCCTTCATCCACCCTGATGAAGTCCATATAACTGAAAACATCCAGTGGATAACGTGTGGTGTACTGCAGAAGCGCAGTGTGACATGTTTTAAGTTGGATGGCCTTGCATTTTAGCTTACAGAGGTCTGCTGCTCGCTGTGTGCATTCTCAAAGTAAGAAAAATATTTTATATTGTACATTTTTTGTTTGCATAAGGTACATCTAAAATGTATTATCTTTGCCAAAGTTTTTTAAATGCCGTGCTAGAAAGTTTGTGTTCACTATGAATTCCCAGGTTGCATGGTTATGCCATGATGTATGCATAATATCTAGTGAGTAATATTATCTGATTCTAATCAAATTCTGTGTTTTTTTTAGAGAATTCCTGTAGCTACCTGTTGTGACTGTAAACTGTCATTTGTGTCAAGCATTTATCTCTGGAAGCACTACATTCAAACTTTTGTTAATCATAAGCTGACAAATGTAGCATTATATCGATACTACAAACATTTAGTGGTACTTAACAGTGATGGCTGTAGAACTACCTTTTTATTCTTTTTACCATGTTTTTACTGCTCTGTTATGGATATCCAGTATGTAGCTTACAAGATGTCATTTATAAATGTTTTAGCAATGTGTGCAAGTATGTTGAGTGAACACTAAAAGACTTGAGTTTGTGGTGAGGTTATTATGCCAAATATTTTTATATTTTATGCACAATAAATCAATTATTTGCAATTCCAAACTATAGCCTAAGTAAGCTAATTAACTAGATCTCAATCTGATCCATTAGTATATGTTTTATATCTTGTTTAGTAGCCTCAAATGGAACTCTGTCCATGCTGATAAGGTTCCATACAGCATGCATACTGTACCCAATGAGACGCACTGCATTTTGAGTGCTCAGATGCTGAAGGTGGGTGTCTTTCCATTAATGCCAGGCTCCAATTTGAAGACTTGGTAGGAATCCTTGCTGTAAATGGAATGTAATAAACAACTGCTGAAAGGATACGTCTTCTGTTTGTTTTCAACACAAGCATACTGTCTTGTTCACTTGTGTATGTTTCTCCCCAGTTTTTAAAGGAAGTAGTTTTGTTTCTCAGCATTGGAGTCAATGGAAAATATCACCTCAATGTTGACCAGGACAACTGTGATTCTATATATTTTTTATTGTTCTTTCTAGAAAGGCAAAGCTTAATTGCCACTAAAGGGAAAACTATTTTCACAAAAAACGTGGGTGGAGTTGAGGGGCATCATTTCTTCTGGAGCTTTGGTTCCGTAGGAGCTTTCTGTTGCTGCATGTTGTCCGACAGCTGCAGCATTTCAGTGACAGCTGCCATTAATAACGTGCTAACATTAAATGGATATCAGAGCTTTATGATACAGCGTTTCTGCACCGATTTGATTCCAGACTCTCCTTGCACTTGAACATATTCAGAGTTGATGTTTTACTGTCACCAATGTGGTATATTGACATTGGAGTGGAAAGACTAAATCCCATTTTCTCTTTACACATGAAATCAAAAATTCAAAATTCTATGTCCATTTGTAATGCTGTTTACTTTAGCTGTAGTATTACAACCTTTTGACATTTTGCTTATACTTTTGGATTTCAGGTAGTAGACCAGTGCATTGCTCTTGTGTTGCAGATACCTTGCAGGCAGCGCTGCAGTGCCCCCCTTTAGCAGCCAGCCTCCCAATCTGGCAGACTCCTTCGTCCCCGTCCCGCCACCCAACATCGCCAAGCTTATCAACCGCCATCAGCAGAGTCCTTGCGAACGCAAGGCTTCCCCCTCCTCCCTGCCTGGGCGCCTCAGCAGAGCCCTCTGTCTTGGCACCATCCCTTCGCTCACCAGGACCGGTAACATTAAAATTATTAATTAATCATCTGAGGATTATGCCTCTTGGCATAATATGAACACGATGAATGTGATTAGATTACTGCCTTGTCATTTTTTTGTGGTCTCGTACCTACAAAAATGATCACTGAAGATATTTCACACACGAGTGCAAATCACTTTTCAAGTAGCTGGCCACTACCTTCAACGGAGCTCACTTCTCCCTACAGTTGTTGACGCATGGCTTCCCATAGCTGCTCAGACACGTTTGCTCCTAAGTTCCTTCTTGCAATGTACAGCCTTGTATACAGACAAGATTTATAATTGATAAGATTTAGTAGCTTTACTTAAGTTAATGTAGATATGTCTGAAGGATTGGCGTTTCTTAGCAAAGATGGTTAAATGCACAAAACAAACGGTATTCTACAGTTTCAGTAAAACTTGTCAGCGCCGTATGGAGGTCAAACTGTATTATTAGTACGGTCTTTTTACTACGGATTTCTTCACTTATTGGCCAGGATGCACACAGATACAGATATATATGCAATAAGCTAATATCTCAACCCTAGTCAATTTATCGCTTTAGTTCCATTTTATGTATTGTATGATAAAATCTCATAGGAATATGCATTTGACATTAATCATGTGTGTTTTGATGCTACTCCTACTATATTTAATGCTGTCCTAAATTCAGCTTTATTTAGAATTTTTTTTGTTTTGTTTTTTTAACAGCTTAAGCGATCAATTGAGAAAGTCTTTGCCAGATTAGTCAATGAGTCGTGTTTCTGCAGGTTTAAAGTATCCATGACAAGGTGCTCTTTGGATGCTCCTATATAGGCCTTAGTGGTCCCCTAATACCATATCTGAAGTCTCCCAGAATTCAGCCTTGGTGCAGAATTACTATTAATTATTAATAATCCCTGGGTCATGGTTGTGGTTAATGGGGAGATTGTATATTGTGTGTTTTCAGATTCTGGTTACCTGTTTAGTGGAAGCAGACGAGCCTCACAATACAAAGACTCCCCGCCCTCAGGTATTAAAACTCCAGGTGATTTTGGGGTATACACTCACTCTATTTTAAACAAGTCCTAACCCTTTCAGAGCACCTGTTTGACATTTAGCTTTTTCGGCACAGACTACTTTTCCTTGATGACTGGGAGCCGCCCATCATCCCCAGGACCCTCTCCAACTCCTTCAGTAGCTGGGTCAGTTACATCCAGTTCAGGTTCTGCCGGACGGCGCCCCCTCATCAGCCCTGCTCGTCTCAACATCAGCGGCCGGAAACTCCGGCTTTTCTCAACGGAGCCAGACCCCACACTCATGTCCCCATCTGTGTCTTCTTCACATTTTCATGTAAAGTCGGCCTCTTCCATTTACAGTGGATGCTGTTCACCTGACATATCACCCTTTCAAAGCCAACATGGTAAGTACAGCTTAGCTTAAAATGTTAAGACAAATGTACATTGTGTTGAGTTTTAGCAACCTGAATTGTTGTCTACCTCAGTGTCATTCATGATATTACCACCAGATGGCAAACATTCCCATATAGTTGCTTTACAGAGCAAAGATTTCATGTACCTTATCAACTTCATGATTAAGAATTCACGATTTACTTGGTTCCATTGCTTTGCAGATTTGAGTTCTTTGTTAAGGGATGGCAGTGTAATTGAAGAGGAAGAGAAGCGAGGCAGCTCCTCAGGGTCCTCCACATGCCTGGTTGGCACTACTACACAGGGACCTGAGAGCACCCCTCCTCCAAAAGGTAAGCAGTCTAATTGAAAGATGGCAGGGAGATGGGTCCACTATCTGTCGGACATTGCATGTCATTGCAAAGAGATGCCCTCTTAAAGCAATTTCAATTTAAGCGACGTGGAGTAAAAAATATGGAAGGGTCACAGTGGGAATCATTTTTCCTGAAGTACTTTAGCCTTCCCCTTGATCCGGTCATACTGCCAGTTAAGGGAAACGCTCTACAGATTCTACAGAAAGGAGAGATAATGTAACTGTAACCAGTATGTGGTACTACTGTACTAAGTAAAGGGTGAGAAATGAGCAAATGCATGTAACTGTAAGGATAGACCAGAATCAGAAGACTTCAGGTATGTCGTGGGCCCAGAGGGTGAGAAACCACAATGAAATACAAGCACGTAGCGCTGCTGCAGAGGTTAAAGGCATACAGTACATTCAGAAAACATTCAGACCTTTAATGCTGGTGTTGCAGTTTATATAATTTTTTCCTCCCATCCATCTGTACCCGATACCTCAAAATGTTAAAGCAAAAACAGGATTTTAGATTTTGTTCCAAATTTGTAAAAGAAAACCACCACTAATATGCAACTTAAACTTTAGCTCAGGTGCTTCCCGTTTCTCTTGATCATCTTTGAGATGTTTCTACACTATGATTTGAGTCCATCTGTTGTATATGCAAAGTAAAACTGTAACCCTTACAGTTAGTAAGAATACAATAAAGCATGTAAACATAAAATATACGTACTGACGATGCTGCCAACAACAAACGGGAAGATGGATGCAGATTATACAGAGTCTCGTAGCAGAGTTACATCAACTTCCTGACCAAAGTTGCATGACATGAGTATAACTGTAACAGAACAACGGGCGCATCCAATCTTAAAATGGTGTGCGCCGAGTTGAATGACATTTCGTCTGAACTGTTTGCAACCTAGCCCTGAGGAATGTTTTTCTCGTTTGTTGGTCAGTGTTGTGTCACAGATGTTACCCAATCAGCAGCGACGTGTATGTAAACTCGTGGGATTAAAATAAACTGTGTGTTCAAAGCACCCCCATTTCAGATTAAATAAACGTTTTAAATGTATTATGTCTATGTTTGTGGGGGCTGCCACTGGTCTCAAATGACATTGTCATTGAGCCATCCACGTGTACTCTACCTAAATTTGAGACCTGTATCAGTTCTAAAAGAAAATGTATTGACTGACTGTAAAACATTTACCCAAACCTGGAAAACCTCGCCACATTGATGATGCATAATAAATGATGATTCTCATGAACTTATTTTGCTTACGCTCCAGGTTTCGTTAAGCGTCTCATCTGGCCAGGGCTTTTGTTAGTGAGCCTGACATCCAACCTGTGCTTCGCCTGCCTCTACATGTACCACAACTGGAGATGAACTGTTGATGGGTCTGCTGCTGTTCTCTTGTGACCTGCACAGAGTGAGTCGGCCTCTGGCCTTTGACAACCCTGTCGTGTCTGTAGACCTGGAGGTTATTCAGCAATGCCAGAAAACATCACATTTCTGGCAGCTATTTATTGTTTGCTGATGCTTATGGTGAAAATACAGATGTCAGATTTTCAACAGTATACCTCCCATTTCATCGGAGTTAAAAAAAAAAAAACTGGTGAAATTAAATATTACCCCTTTGAATTTGAGATTGACGTACGTTTTCTTTTCTTTTTAATCTGGTCTTGTTGGGTGTTGTCCTTTAGTTTGTCACTGCTCCTTTTACATGAACACAGGTACGTATGTAATAGATTTAAAAGGCTCAATTCTTGCACTGATGGTGTGAAATGTGCAATAAACATGTACTGTTCAGTTGATGCTGCTTGGACACAGAGGGCCATCTCTTACCTACTTAGACTGATTGTGATGGCTGCATTACATCTCCATACTGAATAACATTTGTGGTTCTCTACAATAACCATAAATGTAATCTTAAACATTAAGCAGCATGATACGTTTGTGGCGTATAGTTAGTTTGCATTTAGAATTTGTTTTTACAAATTTTCACTTAATAGTGTTATAATTTCCAAGCACTGGTGTTGCCATTGTCTCTCTATGTATATTCAGCTGGGAAAGAGTGGCGTGTCAAACTCTATCTGATTTTGTTAAACCGTTTACAGTCAACATTTTTTGATGTTATGGTCATTAATATCTCATACCAAAGTGACACATGTCTCAATCAGTCACTACAGAAATAGTTCTTTCACTTAACCATTTCCTTTTCCATTATCTTTTATGGATATCCTGTTCACAGGCTAGTGTGTAAGGGGGCAAAACTCCTAAGGTCAAGTGCAATATATACGTATATTAAAAAAAAAGTTTTTATTTCCAATCTATAAAAAGAAATCATGTTCACATTGACATACTGTATTTGCATAAAAATGGCAGATTCAGATTTTACTCCTAATTGAGCTGTGAACTAATTTATACAGAACCTTTCTTAAAACGTGTGCTCAAACATCTACACATTAATTTGGAATAAATTTGCACTTGTTTTTATCAGAAGTGTATGTCTACTTTTTGTGTTTGGTTGTATATTGAATTTGTGATTTGAAATGGGTGTGTTAGAGCTGAGGAGCACAGATGTTTGATTATTGTGAGTGTGTATGTTGAACACGAGTTACGGAACGTTGTACATATTGGACATGTGTAAGATGTGTATAAACAGGTTAGCTAGCTTATTTCACTGTTAGGCTTTGGGGTGTTAATATTCACAATAGTTTCTTTCAAATTTTCAAGTTTCGAAGTATTGAAATGTTGAAAGACATCACACTTGATTTTTGAGAGGAATCATTTTGTCCTATTTGAGGAAATATCAGGTTATGTGGTTTGCCTCAGACAACTAATGCTAAGTTGAAAGTGCAGTTTATTTGAAGTTCTTACCTTGAGCCAAAGTAATAATTAATGAAACTAATGTAATACGTCCACTTTCTGAGAAAAACTAAAACCTGCTACTGATAGACATCTAAATAACTGGAAGTTGATTAATGGTTTAGACAACTATCATTCGACAACCTTATAATGAATAATAGTTTTTTAGAGGTAATGTAACCTTGCAACATACTGTATACAGACGTGTGCATTTGTACTTGATGTGTAACCTGGTGTATGTTTATTTTCTCTAATGAAGGCTCATTCATTAAAGGATCATGTACATGTTAAAATGTAAAACTTCTTTCAACCATCTTGAGACAATTAACCTTTCAGTTGAAGATCAAATGAATGTTTTTGAGTTTTTATTTAAAATGGAACGAAGTATGTTGTGCACACCATTATGTCAAATCAAGGTTTATCCTTTTCAGGCTGACAAGAAGTATGAATTCATGTTCTATCGCTATTTGTTTGAAGGGTTGTTATTCCACTGTTTAGCAATGCAAATGTTTGGTGTGGTCTGTGTGAATGTAAGGAACACTGGCTGATTTGGTCTGGACTCATGCTTTTTTAATAAAGTTGTGTTTCTCCATTAAGTGTGAGTTTAAGTATTAACTATCTCCTTATCCAGGTACATAACTACTAGATAATGTGCGAAGCCTGGCTTGGTAAACAGAAAGTTAGCATCATTAAGCTTACATCAAAGCCTTGAGGGAAGTTAAGACATTTACAAGAAAACAATGCCATAGGGCACCCAGATATCTCAGTGAGTAGAGCGGGTGCCCATATACAGAGGTTTGCTCCTCGACGCAGCGGGCCCGGGTTCGAATCCGGCCTGCGGCCCTTTGCTGCATGTCTCTCCCCCTCTCTCTCCCCTTTCACGTCTTCGGCTGTCCTCTCTGACTAATAAAGGGATAAAACCCCGAAAAAATTTCTTAAAAAAAAAGAAAACAATGCCATAGAAATTAGACTGAATTTGACTCCGTTAATGAAGGGGCAACTATAAGTGCATTGCTGATCAAACAGCCAATGACAAATTAAAGGCTTTGGATTTAGATAACAAGTTTAAAACAAAAGTGTAGAGAGGCACTCAGTACCTACAAATGTCCTCCCCCAAATCACAAATGGAATTTCCAAAACTGTTCAGTTTATTGTGTTAACACTGAGCTGATAAATATTTGAATTAGGCTGCTATAAAATAACTGAGTATTTTTTATTTATCTATTTTTTACTAAAAAATACAATTTCTGGTGCTATATAAAAGTGGTCTAATGACACAATTTACAGAAAATGTATACATTATATAGTATGCTTTAAAAATGACTACCTGCAGGTAGTAAAACATTAAGACTTGTCTATTAAGTCCTCTGACATACCTAGAATTGACTAATTAAAATCTTTGACTACAATGTTGTTATGTTCAGCCTTCCTAAATTGCTTGCTTATGAGTGGATCAACACACCCAAATCATTTAAACTTTTAATTGTCTCAACTTGTCTAATTGGAACTCTTGATGATGCTATTTTTCTCGTCTTACTTCTCTCTTTGACACAATGGGTTGTGTTGATTATCTACCTTAAACATCTATTAACGGCACAATACTCAATCAATCAATCAAAATGTATTTATACAGCACTTTACAACAACCAGTAGGTATCCAAAGTGCTTAACAAAATGAGTAAAAACATACAACAGAAAGAGTAAACATAGAGAACAGTAAAATCAGAAAAGGTTACAAAGAAACAAAAGAATACAAATTGTCACACCACTGCTACGTATTAGAAGCCAGACTGAACAGATATGTTTTAAGTTTGGACCTAAAAAGAGTGACATCTGTAACAGTACGTATACGTAATACTGGACTATGATTACCAATTACCAATAGCAACCTCCTACTGTATATACGTATTATTCAAAAACCAAACCGTGTAATTTAAAGTCCCTTGGTATTGTTTCAAAAGTTGGATCGCTGTTTTCAGATCAATGAGACTAAATAGGCAAAAAATGGTGTCATCTGTGATTTTGATCATTGGTAGTCAGGTCCAGTGTCTTAATTCCGAGGATTATTTTTAAGCCCTTCCTATTATATCAATCAGAAGAAGGCTATTCATGGCTCAAAGGAATAGTTGGAGATTTTGGGAATTAAGCTTATCTGCTTTTTTGCTAATCTCTCACATCTGTCTGTTCAATGTGGAGCTGAAATCAGCAGATAGCTTAGCTTAGCATAAAGACCGGAAATGGGAAAACATCTACCCTGGCTCCACCTGCTAGCACCTGTGAAACTCAGGGACTTCCGCTTTACAGCTCATTAGTTTAATCCATACAAAAACAATGTGTAAGAATGACGATGTTATCATTCCCCTTTAGGATTTTTGTTGATGTTGCATACGTCATTTTCTAGCATCGCATTTGGCGTTTTTATATGTTAATCTAACCTTCCGGTATTATTTAAATTTGTACTTAATCTTTTCAACTCAGATGGTCTTTTGAGATTAATTTAATCTTTTTCTTGAGAATTTCCTTCAAAATGACAACACCCTTATATTGCACAATCAGCCAAGAGAGATAATTAAAAAAATTATATTATTTAAAAAAGAATAAAAAGCACTTTTTTTTTATTTAAAGCCTTGACTATTGTTCTCTGGCTGTGAGGGCCAGAACAATGCTTATACAGGAAGTCAAGACCGACCACCCCTCCGCCCCCCCTTACCTGTGGGTAAATAAATGGGTCACACTTCTGAATATCACATGACCAACCTATTATGTGTTTGCTCATTTTAGGGTAAATATATATAATATATTGTCTTAAATATTTGTTTGTTGTTTTCCTCCACTGAACAGTTAAGGATTATGGCGATGCAGTTTCATTTAAACCCCAGCACAAACAATCTGAAGTCTTTGACTCTGATGCATACAGTTTGAACCTTCTGTCCAAAACAACATTGTACCTCTTGTTTACTGACAGGTTTTATTGTAAAAAATAAAACTGAAGGGTGGGAAGCAGGTTTAAACTCTGCAGCTCTAGCCAAAAGTTTCTCTTCTGTACAATCACTTCCTGTTTTCACCAGAGCTGCTAGACCACCGAGATTCAGAGCACACATGAGGGATTAACACCTGCAAAACAATCTGACAAATACGTTTTTTTTTTATTTACTGTGATGTGTTCCGGCATAGATATCAAGTCCAAGAATGATGTACTTTGTGTGTCAAATGCCTAAGAGTTAAAAAAAAAAAAATAGTAATGTCATGCTGTTGATGTTGCCACTGCATTTCCCCTTTCTACGGTTCGACTGCGGTTTAGGTTCCACTTCCATGACATTGGTGTCTTTGCTCACTATTTGCTGCAAAACTAAAATTGCCACTGGTCTGGTGGTTACTCGATGTAAATATTAAAAAGGAAGGCAGGTCTCCCGTCAAAGAGTTTCATTTGGATTACAGACATCCAACTCTTGAAAACTCCGGATAAATGAAGACTGGCATGATAGTAAAGTTCACTTTGGCACTGTGAACATTAGAGGTCGTCTGAACGCTTGAACTTCCAAAGCATTTTGTCATTTTAAAATTTCTACTCGCTCAACTGTTTTGGTTCATTGTTCACATAATTGTTTTTTCTTTTTAATTTGAAGAATTTACCTTTTGGAACTTTTTAACTCTTATAGACCTGCATGCAACAAAAAAGCATTTACAAAAAAAATAAAAAATTAACTATTTCTCTTTTCTGAAATCTCTCTCTCTTTTATGATGGGTTGCATATTCTGAAATGGACGTAAAAGAGAGGTTTCACAGTTTAACATTACAGAGGGCTGGACTTTCTTTAGTGACACCATAGTACCTGGAAATATACTTAACCTCCGCCTGAGTTACAAGAATGTTTTAAAACTAGGAGATGCGTCACGTCTATTATAGGTCACAGTGTGCTCCTGTAAAGGTTGCAAGTGTGTTTAATAAATCAACAAAGCTTTCTTAATTTAGTGACGATGGACAGTCCGGAAATAGAAATTGAAGTGACAATGTGAGATTAGTGCTGCAAAAAACAAATATTTTCATTATTGATCAGTCAGCCGATTTTTCACATTTTGATTAGATGATGATTAGATCAGATTCTCTCTATATAATAACGCCCATTCTAATTTCCCAGAGCCCAAAGTGACATAATCAAATTGCATGTTTTATCATGACCGAATCCAGTGGAGAAATCTAACAAAGTACATACTGTTCTTAGAATTGGAGGAATTCTAGTTGATGCTTCTCTTCCACCAGATTTCAGAGGGAAATATTGTACTTTTTCACTCGTTTACATGTATTTGTCACCGATTAGATAATTTACAGATACATATTTGACATACAAAAGATGTGATGAGCTTATAAAGTATGAAGCCTTATTTTAGATGATTGTGATATATCTATAAAATAGATTTATTTAAATGCTCCACCTAGATAGAAAGAAGTGTTGAATCATCTTATCACACATGAGAAGCTGTAACTGCCAAATATTTGGCATTGTTGCTTTTTAAAACAATTACTGAAATGACGATCAAAGTAGTTGTCAATTTATATTCTGTCAATAAACTAATCGATTATCTGACTAGTTGCTTCGGAAACACAAACCCAAAACATGTTAGGGGTGGAGGGTGGGAGTTTTACTTTCACTTTGCGCGAACACGCGTTTTGGTGGACGGTCCCTTGGCCCGCAGGGAGCTGGAGAGGCAGAGCGCAGCCGCCCGGGGTCAGTCGGTGCAACGACACCGCTGCATGGATGACGGCGCATTTGACCGACGCAGGGGAACGCTTCAATGCTTTACATGAGCTGTGGACATCCGTTTGAACAGGATTTAAAAACACCTCACCTCACTTCAACTTCACGGGTACATCCGCAGCCCATCGAGCCGTCTGAAGCGAGACATGTCCCCGTGCTGTTCCAGCCTCCATCTTCGCTGGCATTAAACCATGAAGAGATGACCGGCTTGTAGAGCTGACAGGCAAGTGTCTGCGCTAACAGGTTGGCGAGGCTTATGGCACATTGTAGGCTGCAAGTTTTACTCAGGCGGCAAAATATCACGTTTAATTGCATTAGAGCTGCACCTTCTGTTTTCTGTGTTAAAGATGTTTGTCGTCTGTATTGTGTTGAAGTACACTGTGGGTAAATTCATTCAAATACATTTGTTTTACACAGGCGTAAATCAGTCTACATCTGGCATTACGGTACAATTAATGCAGCTTTAGGGTAAAATTACTTTAAAACTATTGAAAATTACTCTCAAAAGACAATGTTTTCTGTCTGCACATTAAGCTCTACAGATTTGCAGGAAGCATGGCATGACATTTCCAAAAATAAGATGTATTTTTCTGTTTTGTGTATGATTCAATGGATTGAAGTTTCTTTGTAGTGGGTCTTCACCTTATTTGACACCCAAGCACATTTTTCTGACAGGATATACAGTCTGTCAGTATAGAGTAGAGATGTATGAATTGAACTGTACTAAAGGTATTCAATTGCAGATTATAAACTAGTGTCACCACTCCAAAAACACAAATAAGTGTCAATAATATTGCCTCATTTTAGTATTTAATATCTTAAATATGCTTTCAGCTGTATTGAAAAGATGGAGGAAGGGATCAGGTGCAAACAAAGCCCTTCAACTATAGTCATTCATTCATGTCATACACACTCTGCATGTGCTTTCTGACCCCAATAAACAACCTTGTAAAGATAGATCATTAAGGGTTTTAAAACAAACAACAAACACACTGCACAGTAACACATGTTAATAGGGGACATATTAACCTTGGCTGTGTTTCCTCTGTGTGGATGGCCGGCTTGTGTTCCGCCGAGCAGCAGAGGAGCTGACGGTAAATGAGAGGCCGTCACCATGCCCCCGGGGAAGTATGGGATGCAGGAGGAGGGGGACCAGGAGATCATGATGGACTTCCTGCTGCCAACTGGGATCTTCCTCAAATTTCCTGTGTCTCCAAACAACACCATCAAAAGCATCAAAAAAGTACGTGCCCTTAGGTCCCCATTTAATTCATTATCAGTAGCTTCTTTTGGAGATAAGAAAAAACCCTCAATAGAATATTTGTTTGCTACAGACACATAATGTTTAATCTAATTATACATTGCCTTTTCTCTAAACAACACTGTGTTTCTGATAGATTGCAAGTGATTGACTGCAGCACAGCGCTGCGGCTTTGGTGAACACGGTTACAGAATGCTGTCGCTATTTATGTTTATTTATTTGCTCAATATGCTTTTAAGCAAATTGGTCAACCTAATAGTCCCTTGTGCCATTGATTCGTCTTAGAGTTTTGATGCAACTATTAGAGAAGGAGCTACAGCATTTCTCCTTGGTGTACACGGCCAGCTCTCTGCTGAAGCAAATCTGTTGTTAAATGTGAATGTGCCAGTTTCTATGCCAACAGTTCTGCCACTTCAGGCTGTTTGATTTAGCTTTGGTAAGTAATGATACTCTTGGAAGTTGTAAAGATGATTAAGAGATTAAATGGGGTAATTCACAAGGAATCAGAAAGAAAATGTTCAAACCCTACCATGGTGATTTTTTGCACAAATCTTCTCATTTTAGCTCATTAAGTAAATTGGACAAATCCGAGTGATGGCAAATGTGTTGTTCTTCAACAAGACTTTAGTTGACTTTAGTTGTCTAAATGGGTCTATATGTCTTAAATAACTGTTTCAAAAAAGTGTGTTTGTTGTTTTACCGGCCCAGAGAACACACTCACTGCTGTAAGGTGACCTTAAGTGACATGAAAAGTGCTCATAATTAGAAAATTCATTTTTTGTCATTACAACACGCTGTACACTTCAGGTTTTAAACGCCTGTCTCTTGTTTCAGATGGTTTGGAAAAATGCCAGAAGCGAGGCCCTGTTCAGTGCACTGGGTGACCCCGACGCATATGTCTTCACCTGCATCAACCAGACAGCAGAGAGGGAGGAACTGGAGGAAGAATCGAGGCGCATAAGGGATGTGCGGCCCTTCATGGATGTTCTGAGGCTGGTGGCGAGGGAGGGCGACCGAGTGGAGAAACTCACCAACACCCAAATCAGCCTGTTAATTGGCAAAGGTCAGCAGCGTCCTCCTCTGATAGAGCTGAGCTGCTATATAGAGGTTTTGGTGGGTGGTGTTATTGTTGTATAGTTGCTAAGTATAAGATAAGACCCTAACCCTATCCTGGTTCCAGTCCTCTGAGTCACTGTCTACAATGCAAGCTAAATAAGTGATTAATATATTGAACACAATACAGAAGTGAAACAAAATGGCAATTTCAGACTGAATTACCATTTTGTTTCACTTCTTTCTTCAGTATGACATTCTTGTCGTGTTAGTAGTTTTTTGTTTGATACTAACCAACCAGTGGTGGATATAGAGCAGTGAACGCCCACTTTGTAAATGACTGTTTATGAAGTGTTTCCCCCGTTCAACGTCTCCATTGACGTTTCATTAAATGCTTGTATAAATAGTTTTGAACCTGAAACCACGCCACCCAGCTCCGAGATAAATGGTGACCATAAAACACTTAAACCGGCGCAAAATAACATTTTTGAAAATAGCAAAAAAGGTACAAGACTGTGTACAGAAAGTATCATAGCCTTCAATGGTAGAAGCTTGCTCAAAGCCGTTTGCGGGTGGCAAAACGACGACTCCCACTATGGCCACGCCAAGACCCATTGGCGTGGCCATAGTGGGTTGGGGTGAGGCATTTGACCTTGAGTTGTTAAGGTTAGGATAGCCGATTGGTCAGGGGATAGGAACTGAACAAATCAGGTCACGTTACCTTGCGTAAGCATGGACCAATAGTAGCTATTGAAGGGCGGGTCTTGGTGTGGCCATAGTGGAGAAAGAAATAGCGCTCACGAGTGCGGGAAACATTTCCATGGTTACAGCGAGTTCCACCAATCAGAAACGTTGCTGCTATGCTTAGGATTCTGGGTAGTGTAGTATTTTTCCATAAGATTGCGAATAAAACATGGTTGAATTCATACGGACGTTTAGCTACACTGTTACCATGGAAATGTTCACGCACCTACGAACATGTTAACGACTAAAGCAAGGTCCTACAATTGAAGTCTACAATAGTTCCTGTACAGTCTTTTTTTTTCAATTATTAAAAACATGGCCGACTCTCAGGTAGGTCTAGTAAATGTTTGTATGAAGAAATCTTTCTCAATGAGCAAAGCATTCCTCTCACATGTATTTTCTGACGCTTTCATTATGATTTCTTCAGGTCTGCATGAGTTTGAGGCACAGAAGAACCACGAGGTGAATGAGTTCCGGGCAAAGATGCGTACGTTTTGTGAAGAGAAGGCTCAGGAGCGGCAGATGTTGCCATGGCAGCAGTGGATGGAATACAGCTTCCCCTGTGATCTGGAGCCGTGCTGCTCTCCGCCGGGGTGTGGGAGCGCAAAGTCAAAAAACACCAAGAAGATTTTCATCAACGTTAAGTTTGAGGCTTGTGATGTGAGTTGATCTGCTGTTGTAGTTTTTATGAGTCATAATTGTAAAGGTTGTTGAGACAAATCAAAGTAGGATTTTAAGTAAACGTGAACACCTTTGGAAATCCCCCTCCCACACCACAAACACCACCCTCAAAGCTTCACTCAGGAGCAACATCCACCAACATGAGAGCAACATATTCTGTGGTTTTCTGTAAAGTTGGCACCTTTATTTGTATTAATATGTCTCTCACAGGAAAGCTTCATGCTGCAGCAGGACCCTCAGGACCTTCCCGTGGCTTTGATGAGGAGCGCCCTGAAGAAGAAAGCCACCGTCTTTCGCTCGGTGCGACAGGAGCCCGAGGACTACACCTTGCAGGTCAATGGGAGGTGGGAGTTCATCTATGGGACTCATCCCATGTGCCAGTTCAAAGTGAGTGACCGCAGCAGCAGCGTCTTTGAGCAAAACAGTTCTATGTGGAGATACAGCTGCCTTTTTCTTCTTTAATTGTTTTGTTCATATATCCCACATGCTCCGAAGCAAACATTAATGCAGATGAGATGTCATGACAGTTTTTTCCAACAATCACTTTGTTTTTGCAATAAAGCTGTGACTCGCTAAGCATTATGGGCATCTTGATCTTCAGAGGATTTCTGAGGATACAATTGTGCCATTTTTTTGTGATTGACATAACTGTAGAATATACAGTGCGTTGGAAATTTTCTTGCATCCTCCCCCTGGTTGGTATTTTTCTTTAATAATCTTACTGCCATCATAAGTGGGTGAATAATTATGCAATCAAAATAGATAATTGGGTTTGATTTGGATACATTTGTGGAGAATGATTAAAACACTTCATTGGCACTAAAGCTCTTTATTTTCTCAGTGGATTTGGGTGAATGTCTTTTATTTTCTGCTTGGGAGTCTTGCCCTGTGCAGGTGGTCTGTAATAGCTGGATTGATTGTCAGATCAGGAGTGGGGTGAGTCAAGGTTTTGGTGGCAGGAGACTCCACTGTTGACTTTGAAACTCCAGCTACCTGCATCTGTGACTCATATCTGTCTATCAGCTCTACAGAAAGAAACTGCATCCATCCACAAATAATGAGATTTCCGTTACATTAACCTACAGCAAATAAACAGCCTCCAGGAGCTAACCAGTGTTATCAGAACACTGGGAAACATCTGTGGGTGATCAGACTGATGGCTGCACCAGTTAACAAAACAACCTTCTGTCCCCCTCCTGTTGTCTATCTCTGTCTTCTTTTACAGTACATGTTCTTCTGTTTGAGAAATAGCCAAATCCCTCATCTAACCATGGTGCACCACTCCACCATCCGCAAATATCAAGAGGAGCAGGGCAGAATGTGCAGCCAGGGGTACAAGACGCGCTCCATGTCCAGACCTCCTCCACTGCCCCTAAAGAAGGTAAGAGTCCAGCGGACCGCTGTCCTCTTTCATTAACAGAGCAGCAATTCTTTCTCTCTCGCTCTCTCACTTCTCATCACAGTTGTTCCTCAACCAGACTGCGGACTTTGGCACACTTGAAACATGCTGTGCAACACAATGTTGATAATTTACGCTTTACACCTTTGCTTGCATTTACTGTAGTTTAACATATAAAAACATATTATCCACTCACTGCACTGTTAAAAACTATTAGACTAAACTAGAAATAAGAGCGAGAAAGAACAAAAAAAAATAGCATGTTTTTCAGACTTTTTCAAGTTACCTAAAGAGGCCGTTTGGTATTGACGGAATGGACCACAGGAGGAAAATAGGCGAGGTTCATGTCATTGTATTCTTTGTTGAGGGGAGGGTCACCCAACGTTTTTTTTTGTCTAGGGGGGCAGCTTTTGTTTTCATGAAAACACTAACATTTCAAAGTGGCTTGGTACATCCTTCTCTACGTAGATTTCAGTCTCTGCCCCCCAGCGTTAGCAGGTGGGTCTGACCCAAGAAAAATCGCACCATGACAGCGACATGACTACTTTTTTTTCAAAGGGCGTGCGCCAGAGAGCTCTAGCCAGCTCAGAGCGGGATCTGTGACGGTAGACTGGCTGACCGGCATGCCAACGACCCCAGCAGGCACCAGCCGGCTGTCAAGTCACACTGTGGAGCTTCTGTATTCTGACACTGTCGGACCAAATTTGAAATAGCTATCAATTTTGATAAAACGGCCCATATTTCATCCCTACATAGTTGATTTCTCACATATAAAACTCTCAGAAGTGACTTTAGTAATGAAATAGCAGACAAGCAATGTATAAAGTTTCCAGTTGTAGTTCCAATGAGACAACCTGTAGGGGGACTAAAGCGGGAAAAGTTCTCCATTGTTTGAGTGATTGGGCGGGCCAGCTGTCAAAATGGGTTATTACCCAGTGTGCTTTGTTAAATGGTCTCAATGTTTTATTGTTATATTTCATGTCAATACTAGTTTACTAGAGGAGTAACTTAGTATCTGAGTAATGAGTATGTAAATATGCAGTGTGCAAGTGTGCATTTAGTTGTCATGCTTATTGTGTTTTTCCAACAATGTTGGTGAGTAAATCTACTGAAATGACCAAATATCAGTGGAATGTGATGTGTAAGATGAGAAAGCAAAGGTTAAGTCATCTGTGTTAAAGTTGTAAATAAACAATGGTTATCTGTATGTCTTTACAAAGGGCAAACAAGTACAGAGGGCATAAATAAATAATTTGGGAGGGTTATACCTCTTTTCCGAATTTTGTTCGGAGGGTCATAAAAAAATGTATTGCTGTCAAAGGGAGTGTGAAGTTTATTTTGACTGAAGATACCAAACCACCTCTGGTAGCCCCTTTTAACTGGAAAAATTGGGATGTCGGTTTGTCTGTTGTTGTGCTTTTCAGTTCAAACTTTGTTTCCCATTTTGTCTTTAAAGTGTACATTTTTGAGTATGTGTCTGTTGATGTGTTGCCAAACAAGAAATTGTAGCAACAAGTTTGTGACTTTAGACTTTGGTGAATGCTATTAATGAAGTTTTAGTTTAAAAAATGGAAGAAAAAAAGAATTTTCTCTCTTGTGACTTCTTCCTACAGCAGAACACCTCGTCTCTGTGGTCCATCAATGAGCCTTTCTACATTCACCTGCTGCAGGGCAGCCGAGTCAATGCAGACGAAGGGATGAAGGTTGGTGTGGTTTTGCGTGGGTTTGTTGCTCAATGAAATGTGGCATTCACTTGTTTACCAATATCTCAATTTCAGTTGTAGAAACAGCGGGGTTGACATGTAAATGACAGGGGGGTCACATGGTCTAGACCACACGTTTCCCATAATTCATCAAGGCGGTTGGTTGAAACTTCAAAACAGGAAGTGGGTAGGGCCTATCTGCTTTTTACATCTCATTCTGAGGCCTAGATTCTAAGAAAAAGACAGACTGCATGCTCTCTCTCCCTCTCTCGCTTTCAGTGCACTTCTTTTTTTGAAGGCAATGCACGCATTGTGTTACTATTGCAGGCAAGCCTCTGACCTAAGTGTCAGTATTTGGTCAAATGTTTATCAAAGGATGTTTCCATGTAAAGGAGCATGTGAAATATCCAGTAACACTCCATATGCTCTTATTTCTATTATTTGTTTATATTTACCAAATTGACAAACGAGAAATACAGTGAGAAGACAAGTACTGTAGGGGACTCTGTTAATGTGTGTGTCTGTGTTTGTGATTGAGTTTCATAACTAACTATGTTACTGTTTAAATGGGTTATTAAGTGTAAGTGCACTTCCGGCTGCTGGCTTAGAGCACATCATGACTCATGGCAAATTTGTCCTGTCACATAAATTATCAGTCACGTCTGCAGTTGGCAGCCAGAGGTTTGAAAACACATCCTGGGGGAGAATAACCACTCAAGTATTTTGAAAATCTAGATTCAGACTATCTTGATTTGACAAAAGGCAGGAGCTGAAAGGCTGTACAATATTAAATGTGTTTTGGTTGTTTATCATTTTGGGCCAGGCTTTGCATGGCACTGAAAGGTGTTGCAACCTGCTTTTGTTATGAATGTGTAGATTCTTTGACTCATAGCCCGAGTGACACAGGAAACTCTGAATCATCTCGTGAAGTCTGTAAATCTTCCACAAACAATCTCCCTTACACAAACTCTTCAGCATTCAAACCACATGTCATGCCTTCATCTAATCACTACTGTGTATGTGTGTATCCCCTCCAGCTTGTGGTGCAGGCCGGTCTGTTCCATGGCAGCGAACTCCTCTGTAAGGTGGTGACAACCTCGGAGGTGACAGTGTGCTCTGAGCCGCTATGGGATCAAAAGCTGGAGTTTGACATAAATGTGTCTGACCTGCCTCGCATGAGCCGCCTGTGCTTTGCGCTCTATGCTGTCATTGAGAAAACCAAGAAACCCCGTGGCACTAAAAAGAAGAACAAGAAAGCGGTGAGTTTGTCAGAAACTTGTGCCGTTTCTGGGCCTTAGTGTACAACTTGTTATGGCTCAGGCAGATGTTTTGGGCTGGTGGGTGTGAATTTGTTAGCAAGCACAAACAGATCTGTTTCCTCTCTATTGAGTAGTGCATGTAGTCAGTGTGTGTTGTGTGGGTGTGTTTTGCTGCTGCGTCTGGTTGTGCAAGTGTGTTCAGTGGCAAGGCTGCGGTTAACATTTCATCCGGTTCAGCTCTTTTATCTGCACATCACTCCAAGGAAGGAAGAAGGAATTGACAGACAATTTCAAGGAATTCTAAATTCATCTTCACCGGGGACATGTAGCTCTCCCAACCATTGAGCGTTTTACTTTTTTATTTATTTTCATCTTTAAGGCCTGTACTGGGGACAGGTTACAGTAGAGGCATAAATACTGTGCAGATATTTTGATCATGAAATAATTGAAGATTAAGAATTATTATAGACAATAATCAACAGATTAATCAATAATAAAAGATTACTATTAGTTGCTCCCCAAATTATCTTCATACATTATTTATAAAGGACTATGCTACTTAATGCCCCTATTAGTAACATTAATGATATACCAATAGAGGCACACAGAGTATAAGGGTTTACCATGCTCTTAACATTTATTTATTTGAACTAAATCCTGTTTTATGCATGAAACTTCAACAACAACAACAACAAATACAACAACAGCAACAACAACAGCAGCAGTAGTACTACACTGAGAGACACACACACACTCCCTGTACATTGAACAACAACAAATTCCTCTTTTTGCTGCTGCTGTGGTCTCAGCCTATCTTGTTTTGAAGCAATGCAGCGGCTATGGGTAACATGTTTCCGAGGTCCGCCCAAACATGGTGCCCAGGTGTGTTTATGGGCTCTGAGTCCACTTCTGCTTTCTGAGCCACTTCTCTCTTCTTTTGCCTGGAAGAGAACATCCGCAGAAAGACAGAAGTTGAGCTATTTTAGCCATTCTTGTATATGTGCGTCGTCCATTTTTTTTAGCCGGGTGCAGTCAGCCTTAATGTGTTTTGTTTTTGGGGGTTGGGGGGGGGGCGGTTGTGATACATTTTTATTATTATTTTGCATTTTTGTCTTTAACTGATCACTGCCTGGATCTTATTGCTATTGTTACTGCTTAACATACACATTTAGACCTTACAAATGTAACATCACTGTGCATTTTATACCATAAGCTCACACTTTAATATTCATCACAATTAATTATAAAGTAAAAGTTGCCATTAGCACACTTTTAAACTTTTTATGTCATTAAAATATTTAGCTTTTCTTAATGCTATTTGATTTGAATTCCAAAGAACGTCTAAAATAAATCAATTGTCATACAAGCGAGATTTAAGAATTCAGTACGTTTCACATTAAATAATGTAAATTATTTATCTTTAAAGACTAAAATATAGATGTTTTTTAGATGTTGCAAAAATGAGTTGGCTGTTAAACTTATTTATGAAAATTTGACAGACAAACTACTGCAAAGGACCATGTGTTATGATAAAAAACAATAATTACTTTTGTTGATCTGATAATGAAATGTTAATGTAGAGAGCGTTGTGTTCGGTTGTGTTGGGGTGGGAATTAAGTGTTAACTTGTTGTTAACTCCTTGTCGCTCTTCTGCTTCCGTTTTGCATGATTGTTACTGCGTGCAGATGATCTTCAAAGCCAAACAACAAGCCTAATCCTCACTGTCCCTCTCTGTAGGATTGTCCAATAGCCTGGGTGAACACCATGGTGTTTGACTACAAGGACCAGCTGAAGACTGGGGAGTTTCTCTTGTCCACATGGCCATCTGTTCCTGGTACTTTCAGGCCTTTCCCTTTCTTACATTTCCTCCTCTTCAGAAACACCTCACATGTTAACAGCCTCCTCAACAGTGGCCTGCAGCCCCACAGTGAAATTGACATGTGGCGCCAACAAAAACCCACATATTTACATATTATGTGTTTGCTGATACATAATATTGCTTTTTGAGCAGAGATGGCAAAATTACTCACTTATCGTACCCGAGTAGAAGTACAGATACTTGTGTTAAAAAATACTCCAGTAAAAGTACTGATTGAACTTCTTTACTCAAGTAAAAGTAACAAACTACAGGCTTGGAAATTTAGTTAGAGTATAAAAGTAAAAGTATTCTTGCAAATGATCTTTTATGCAAAGCTACCTGGACCACACAAATATTACTCTAGTGTAAGCTGAGAAACTTCAGTGGACATGGAAAAAAAAGGCTCTTTACATGCCATTGCCTACATTTTAAATGGATGTTTGCCAAAAGGCCTAAAACATTACATATATGATTATTGTGACAGAGACTGGGACTCCAGGTTAATAAGATTCTCACTGAGTAGCAAGATATGAATTCAATTGTGATTCTGTGAGAATTCACATATGCAGTTTCTCTTTTTTAGTCTTCCCCTTAACATTTGAAGGAATCTACATGTATGTGTGTGTGTGTGCTCAAATATGGCTTCCGGAAAGAAAATAAGGGATAAAATATGAATTACTAAACAGATATTAGTTAAGAAGTTCCCCATTCCCCATGATCATTCTTGATGCCTATCTCAAACATCTCTCTCAGATAAGGCCGAGGATGATGGGAATGTCTTGCTGCTTGTCTGCCGATTCTCTGGGGTCTCTGTTTTCTTCATATTTAATCATGTCGCCATCCACATGTGCTAACGTTACCGCCATCAAGCCGCAATGATTCTGTCGAATAGTATTGTAGTGGTGCGTCAAGTGCAGTGTATATTCCCATCCAGATTGAATTCGGTTTTGATGACGCAAAAAATAATAATGGTAACGCCACTGAAGTTATTTTAAACTAAAGTAACGAGCCAATTTTGTAAAATATAAGGAGGAGAAAGTAGCGATATTCATGTTCAAATGTAATTAGTAAAAGGAAAAAGTCCGCACAAAAATAAATCCTAAAGTAAAAATATCAGAAAGATCTACCGGAGTATGGTAACAAAGTATTTGTACTTTGTTACTTCCCATCTCATCTTTTGCGGATGTGGAAATATTTTTGTAAATATTAGTCTGTAAATTATGTCTACATGTCTATTAACTAAAATGATTGATCTTTCTTTGCAGTTTGGAGCTGCAAGGTTAACATGCACTGTCACATTTAGAGATAGATGGAGGGATTTGAATATAAAAATGTACTCACTAAGTAGATAGAAGCATCTAATGGCACATTTTTTGTATGACATTATTATTACAGATGACAAAAGTGACCTGTTGAACCCAATGGGAACAGTTGAGAAGAACCCCAATGTGGACAGTGCTGCCGGGCTTCTCATTCGCTTCCCTAACATCCGGCCCTATCCTCTCTATTACCCTCCACTGGACAAGGTACTTATTCTCAAAAGGCTTTTTTTATGAAAACTTTCTTACATTTTAATTTCTATTACAATCAGTCAAAAAATCCTCATCTGTTTTTAGGTGAGTGACATGGAGAAGAATGATGATGCAGCTATTGTCACAAAAGAAGAGGTAAGACTTTTACATCTCACATTTTACATCTCTCACACAGTTAAAGGTAAAAAAACAAACAAACAGCAGTACATTTTTATGAATATGCTTTTGGCTAATTTGCTTTCTGCAGTGCATGAAACTAAAAGAAATCATGGACAACAAAAACCACACTGAGTTTTTTGAGGATGAAAAGGACCTCTTGTGGAAGCTCCGCACAGAAGTCCGCAATCATTATCATGAAAGTCTGTCCAAGCTGCTCCTCATCACCAAGTGGAATCGGCGCGAGGACGTAGTTCAGGTATTAATGGACAGTTTTGGAAGAGATGATCCATTTTAAGTGTCTGTATACAGGTCTGGACATTTTTGTCAAACACATAAAACACCTGGGAAATATAGATAAATAGATGTAAGTCCTCGTACAGAAATATTGTCTGTTTTGTAGCTGCTAAATTACTTGACCTGCTTGTCTATTTATTTTGAACAAAAATATTTTTTTAAACTCATGCTGTTGCTAAAGTAAAAGTCAGGGGAAGACCAGACAGACAAGTAGTGCCTATTTTGTCCATCATGAGCCCCAAACCCACAGATCTGTCATCAAACACATGAAGTTGTCCTCCTTGTGGTAGAAAATAGTAATTTGATTCTCTTCAGATGATGAGTTTACTGAAGACCTGGCCGGACCTCCCCGCCATTCATGCCTTGGAGCTCTTGGACTACAGTTTCCCCGACCCTGTGGTCCGTTCCTTCACAATCAGATGTCTCAGGAAGCTCAGGTACACACACATTCATACATTCATGGTTCTTCTACCCATGTAGCATCACACTTTTTGAGTTTTAACAGTGTAATCATTCATGGAAGATTTGCTCTGCACACAGTGATGATGAACTGCTGCAGTACTTAATCCAGCTGGTCCAGGTCCTAAAGTACGAGTCCTACTTGGACTGTGACCTCACCACTTTCCTGCTAGAAAGGGCTTTGTCCAACTGGAGGATAGGACACTTTCTGTTTTGGCATCTCAGGTGAGCTGCAGTTTAACAAAATACACAAGATGTTGTGCATCATCTGCAGCCTTTTGTTTGACAGGAGAATTTATGTTTATGGTAGGTCAGAGATTCACGTTGCATCTGTAAGTATGCGTTTTGGGCTGATACTGGAGGCCTACTGCAGGGGAAACATCCACCACATCAAGCTTTTAAGCAAACAGGTAATCCCATCACACCGATGCACACTGTCATCAAGCTCTTACGCCAATTACACACACACACACACACCCACACAAGGGAGGATTTCTTCACTGCTATAGAAATATTCACAGCAGGAGTTCAGGTCATTTACCACTTAAGGAGTCTTTAACATGTAACAATAATGTAACTGTGTTCAGTGATTCGGTTATTGTATGTACCTCTCCCACATAGAATGAGGCTCTGGGCAAAATGAAGGCCCTGAGTGACTTTGTCAAGTCCGGCTCCCAGAAGATGACAGCTGATGACCTGAAGCTGTGTATCAGACAAGAGTCCTACCTGGAGGCTTTGTCAGACCTGTTGTCACCACTCAACCCCAGCATCATCCTCGCTGAGATCTGGTTAGTGCCAGACACACACGCTACAAATGATATTTTTTGACTCCTTAATTGGATTTTCAAGGGCAGTTTTGGTCTCTCTAGGTTTACTGAATTACAAAATAATTCATTTAATTTTCCTTCTCTGTACAAATGAAATGTATAAGTGTCTGGTAGGACCAGGCTATCAGTGGCCCACAAGCGACATAAATATTTAACAAGTAAAGTAAATAAAATGTCACCAGAGAAATAAAAAAAATGGCAATGTATTTGGAAAAACAGGCATTTTTAAAAAACTTTTAAAGTGCATTTTATTCTCTTCACTTGTGAATCTTTTGAGGTTATAATGAGTGTGTTTGCGGTTACAGTGCAGACAAGTGCAGGTTTATGGACTCCAAGATGAAGCCGATCTGGCTGATGTATAACCCCTGCTCTCAAGAAGACATGGTGGGCATCATCTTCAAGAACGGAGATGGTGAGATGCAAAACAATCTGCATACATGGCCACGCACATTCAGTACACATTAACATACAGTAGCCACACAGTGTCAACATTTAAGATGTAGTTTTACTTTCAAATGCACCATAAAAAGATAAACTTACCCAGCAGGCTTGGGAAGGGAGGTCCCCTAAATAGAAAAAGAAGAAGGTTAGAAGTTAAACAGTACCAAGGTGAAAGTGTCATTTAAATGTGAAACGTCTTTTATGACAATGAAATGAAGATATACAGTATATTTGTTGATTCACCTTGCTGCACTCATCACCTTTAGATCTTCGACAAGACATGTTGACCCTCCAGATGATCCAGCTCATGGAGAATTTATGGAAGAGAGAAGGCCTAGATCTCAGGTACAGTAGGAGCAGGTGCTTTTGCACAAGGAGCTCCTCTAGACCAACCTAATGTTTATTTCCCCACGCGCTCACAGGATGATCCCATATGGCTGTTTGTCCACTGGGAACAAGATGGGGCTCATCGAGGTAGTGAAGAACTCCGACACTATCGCCAACATCCAACGTAACAGCAGCAACAGTGCTGCCACCGCTGCCTTCAACAAGGATGCCCTGCTCAACTGGCTCAAATCTAAGAATCCTGAGTGAGTATGATGAGCAACTTTGACACAGTGGTTACTATTGGAAGCTTCAAAATGTCATATTTTACTACAGTATGTACTGTAGATGCTGTAATGAGCTGATGACCCTCTTTAACCCCAGGAACCCAGCACTGGGTCTATTACTGGAACAACAAACGCTGTTCAGAGTCACAGAGTTGCACCCATCCATCTATTTTCAAGTTGTTTATCGTGATGAGCAAAACCACCCAAATGGGCTTTTACCCATTGACTGGGGGGGGGGATCCCCAAGTGCCAGCTCTGTCATAAGCTGTGTCCCAAATACATATGTTATACAAGTTCTAGTCATATTTTTGGGTAGTGTTTTTATATTATATGGAATTGAAACACAGGGAAGTGTGAAATGTGTCACATCCGGTGGCTCTGTTTTTAAACATACATATTTAGTATTGTCAGTAACTCTTTACTTTAATACTTCCCCTTTTTAATTATGTATAAGTACAACATGGTCTATAACACACTTCCATGTAGGTATAATTGTTTATTGATGTATTTTTCAACAATTATAACTCCTCCCCGTGAGGCATCCATCAGTAGAGGCTGGCATATAAACAGATAATTGATGACAACAAAGTAAAACACAGTTTGATATTATAAGATGTGTCTTCATAGGACAGGTTGTAATTGTTGCAAAATACTGTACATTAGTAAATATTTAAAATGTTCTTATATCTGCTTATAAAAACATTATAGTGGGTTTATGTCAAAAAGCATTTTTTACATTTTTATATAGTGAATATATAAAGCATTGAAAAAAAGCATATATAGCATTGAAAATGCTAAATGTATGTAGCTTTAGTTAGAACACAGGTAGAGTATGAAGGTGTTTTTTTGACAGTATGGAGAAATGGCCTCTGGATGTGTATGTCGTTTGAAGTGTTTGCTTCAAAGTATTTATTTTGTGCCGCATTTTAAAACCGGGAAAGTGCATAGGCAACTACAGCCAGGTTTAGCAATATTAAGTGAGAGTAGATTTTTATTTGGTGCCAGACAGTCTGAAGGTCTTGTCTCTTCTAAAAGCTCCTTGAACAGAGAGAACCATTCAATGTAATGAACAAGCCTTTGTACGTCACGTTGGCAAGACAGGCCCAGCTGACTACACGACAGAACAGAAAGATAAGTAGCTCGAAATGTTGCAGCACCCGCAATGGAGCGGAAGAAATTAGTAAAATCTGAACACAGTGAACCTCCCTGCATGTCTAGACTGTGAAAGGACATGACAGTCAATCATTAACAGGCCACAGGAGCTCCTGCTGTGAATGTTTCTATAGCAGTAAGGAAATTCTGAGCGTGTGTGTGTGTGTGTGTGTGTGTGTGTGTGTGTGTGTGTGTGTGTGTGTGTGTGTGTGTGTGTGTGTGTGTGTGTGTGTGTGTGTGTGTGTGTGTGTGTGTGTGTGTGTGTGTGTGTGTGTGTGTGTGTGTGTGTGTGTGTGTGTGTGTGTGTGTGTGTGGTAGTTATGCAGGCTATATGACAAAGAACTAAACAATGTCAGAACAAAACCCACTCATGCTTTGCTGTCATAAAACTCTGATCTTTTTTGTCAACAGGGACAAACTTGATCGAGCAATAGAGGAGTTCACACTGTCCTGTGCTGGCTACTGTGTAGCTACTTATGTCCTGGGCATTGGAGATCGTCACAACGACAATATCATGATCAGGGAAACTGGACAGGTGGGGGTTTACCCTGTAATATTTTTTTTATCACATTACAACACTGAAACCTACCACAAGGGGGCGATTAGACATTAATTGGGAAGTGTGTTTACCTGACTTTACCTGTGTTCTGCTTCATAATGTAGTATGTAGCTGGTGGAACATTTACTACAGTTACCAAAAATCAATTGTATAGTAGTTAGCACTGCTTAATGTTTAAAAAACACAAATTACCCATCCAAGACAAAGTTTGCGGGTTTCTAGTTCCTTTCAACAACCTGAACAATACTTTTAATTTAGTTTTTTTTAGATTAGATTAGGTAACTTTGGAGTGAAATCCTTCAGGTCATTCCCCACTTAGGGAGTCTTTTACATGAAAAAAATTGTGATTGTGTTCAGTGATTTGGATGTCATTTTCACTTTTGCTCCTCAGCTGTTCCACATTGACTTTGGGCATTTCTTGGGCAACTTCAAGCGGAAACTGGGGATCAACAGGGAGCGTGTGCCTTTTATCTTGACTTATGACTTTGTCCATGTGATCCAGCAAGGAAGGACGAACAACAGTGAAAAGTTTGAGAGGTAGGAATTGGTTTACTGATCTAGGAATCTGTTCTCATACTTAATAACAGATGGCTGATTATTGCATCATGTTGTCAGGTTCAGGGAGTACTGTGAGCGGGCCTATAAGATCCTGTGTAGAAACGGGACGCTGTTTGTCAATCTCTTTGCCATGATGAAGGCAGCAGGACTGCCAGAGCTCACCTCCTTCAAAGACATCCAGTATTTAAAGGTATGCAACAATGATGATGATGCTGCGGCTGCTGTGATGATGATGATAATGATGCTGCTGCTGCTGATCCTGCTGCTGATGATGTTGACAATAATTTGTTCTTTTATTTTTTTAAAGGACTCTTTAGCTTTGGGCAAATCAGAGGAAGAGGCACTAAAGAATTTCAAAGTGAAGTTCAACGAAGCTCTGCGGGAGAGCTGGAAGACGAAGGTCAACTGGATGATGCACTCCTTGGCCAAAGATAATAGACCGTGAAGAACACTGCGCCAGGAAACCTGAAGACCAACCAAAAATGATGGATTTTAACTTATGGAGATAAAAGGGAAGAAAACACAATCAAATATTTAATTTTATTGATGGCATTCAGTGACACCCAGCATATGTTTACATCCGACTGGCCTGTGAGCCAGAGATTTTGACAATGATGAAAATCCAGCACGCTCATCTTTCTCCCATCAAACAGTGGAATGCCTTTGACTTGGAGACAAAAATTAAAAACTTGCTTTTTTGATGTGTTTAAATCGCTACTTGAAAACCACTGGCAGATGCAAAAGTGTCATGAATCCATGAAATAGAAGCAGAGACTGAAAGTTCATTTTACCGACTGCATCGCTCAGCAGGGAGCAAACTTCAAACAAACTTATGATGACTTTAGACGACACTGTCCAGTCACAGAGTTCAATAACAGGGCGACAGTTTCACCCTCAGTCTTTTGTACCGTTACGTTGGCTGTGTCATTTCCACTCATTTGCAAATGTGTCTTTTTATTTTATTGTATTTAATTTAATTCAGTAGCTTTGAGGTACATGTACAAAGCTGTGAATGATATTTTAAAAAGGTGTTTTACTGCTCTATTGATTAGGGTTGGGCGATAATACAGTAATACAGTAAACCGTCTCTAAAAATAGCAACGCTATCAAGTTTAATACCGTCATTAAAGCAATTGTAATGCACTCATATAGGAGACAATGATTAAATATGAAACATAATTTTTTAAATGCCTAAAATGCTTATGTGTGGTTGTCATCATGTGACAGTGTGGAGGAGAAAGTGAGAGGGGGAGGGGGTGGTAAGTCACGCACTGAGTGACCTGGTCTCGAAGAGGATC
Source organism: Etheostoma cragini (assembly GCF_013103735.1). Lineage (NCBI taxonomy): Eukaryota > Metazoa > Chordata > Actinopteri > Perciformes > Percidae > Etheostoma > Etheostoma cragini. The sequence goes on from NC_048413.1 coordinate 16,997,692, forward strand.
ACAACTTTTGCAGTTTGGCGGCATTTCGGGCTCCGACCTAATAAAAAGGGAGAGGTGTTTCAGTATTAGTGTTTGGTATTCAGTTTATGAACGGTGTAGGCACAAGCCAACAGTTTGACGCCGTCTGAGCCTTATTTCATAATTTTTAATTTATCACGGTAATACCGTATACCGCGGTGAAATAATGAGGAGGTTGACGGCATCAAAATTTGGATACCGCCCAACTCTACTATTGATGTGTAATATTGCTTTGAACTGCAATATCTTACCTCTGGACTGCCAGTAGACATAAATCATTGTAACGTTTACAAGTTATTGTAAGATGAGAAAAAAACTTTAAATGGGACAAGTATTTTGATAACATTCCTGTGTACCAGGCTGTTTTACCCAGAAGATAGTCTTGCATTGCCAAACCTTCCTCCACAGCGCTGCTAAGGAGGGTCTGGCTAGTCCTCACAGCATTCCGGGATGGGCTCCAGACTTAACGACGGTGCCTCTGCAAAACAGCCTCTGGAAGGAACTTGTTTGGGTGGAACACGCGTACGTTCAAAGGTTGTTTTAGTCGCGCAACAGAAAACTCAGATTGGACAGATAATCTAGATAGCCGTCTTAAGTTACCCTGTAGAGAGCTGCGATTCAGTTAACCATAATTTTCATCTATCGGAGTTCACAATGAAAGCGGAAGGTGACGGACATGCGGACAAAAATGAGGGACATCCAGCAGAATTTCCGGCGGCGCCTGATCAATCCCGTTAATTAAATATTGTTAATATAGACTAGAACCCGACCAAACTGCTACTTAGCAACAAAGGAATAGTTTGACATTTCGCCTATTTGCTTTATTGAAAAGCTCTAAACCACTCTTGTGTCCATCCGTTAAATGTGACGCTGGAGCCAGCAATCTTTACCGTCTCATAGCTTAGCTCAGTTTAAGACTAGAAACAGGGAAACGGCAAACTGGCTCTCTTTGAATGTGACAAAATCTGCCTATACCAGCACCTGTAAAGCTCATTAATCAATGCTTTAGATCTCGTTTGGTTAAGCAAAGATATCAAATAGATGTTTGATCAAAGGCTCAGAAGAAGTAAGATGAAAACATGAGACATTACAACCCAAACAAGAATCTCGTATTAGCCAGAGACTTGTGGTTGAAGTGTTTTATCTCAGATTATGTGGAATGTGTGTGGATGTTATTTTCTGATATTTAAGTTATGCACCGTGAATTTTATTGCATTTTTTTGAACCGATGTGCCATGGGAGAAATGTCATGCTTGCACTGTTAAACACCTCTATACTTGTGTGCTGTATAATTTAATGTTATGGTGCATTCAGAATACTTTACATGCTGTATTTCTTGCTGTCAGTCATGCAAAAAAGATGATGTGCTTTTCATCGCCTTTTTATTTTGCATCACAGTTCAGATGATCTCTACTGTTGAACTTCTGTACAATGACTTTTACAGAAGAGCAAGTGCAGCTGTAGATTACACAGCAAGACATTTTAATTTCCTTATAAGCCTCTGAAATATTTGCTGTGGAACAGGCTTTAAATATGCGTCATCAATGTCCCTCAGTATGGACTCAGCTAAGCACTGCAGCTTTAAGCCAGAAGGCGTGAGTCTATTGAGTTCATGAGCTACTTTGCCAATTGTAAAATATACTGCAGTTGCCTTTTGAATTGATTGTAATTCCTGAATTATTTTAAATGGTACAAACATGTTAACAATAAGGCCTCATTTACATGTGTGCAGCTAAAACTAATAAATTATCCTGTCAACGTAGGTCTGATGTAGACATCTCCTTTATCTGCATCCTCTTTTTACATTTGCTTCACTTGGGAGGGAAACATACGCTCAATAAACAGTTTGCAACAGCAGAGCTCAGAAGGCTTTCTAGGATCCTAGCCATATGTTATCTTAATTTAATGCATCCTAAAAGAAAGTTTGATCATGGATGGAGGCGAGAGCCACCAAAGTCTCCCCTCCTAAGTAAGTGCACAGAGCAATGGCCTTCTGTACAATTCCGTGGGAGTTCACGCTTCACAAAAGGTGTACGCAGGGTGTGTGATGTGTGTAATGTGATAAAGTCTGTCTAGTGAGTATTGTTTTGCTAATAAAGTAACAAAGTAGCCCCCCAGACATCAACAAAGTGTGCCAAAACAAATGAGTCTGTTCAGCACAGAAAGTAGAATTTGTATTAACCGGGTTTTTGTATTTTATGAGATGTGTGTTTAGCTGTGCTGAAATGACAGCTAAGAGACATTTATTCAAGAACTCTATTTAAATAAGATTTTTGGGGTGCTTGTACTTTACTTTAGTATTACCTTTTTACGCTACTTTAGAGAGAAATATTGTACTTTTTACTCCACTAACTTTATTTAATAACTTTAGAAAACATAAATCAACTAATAACCAAAAATATAGTTGTTTAAACAACCCCCACCTTTAGCTGCAACATTAGTAAAGCTTACACAATAATTCAGTATTTAGAAAAGGGACATTTTGCATAGTCAGTAGCCAACTTAGACTTTTGGTAGTGTGTTTTGATGCCAATACCTATGCACTTATGTCTAAGTAATGTTTTTGAATGCAGGTATTAAGTACGTTTTGCACCACTGGTGTTTCGTGTACGTTTTGTAATAGAACCTAGAGACCATGCAGTGTTGTCTGTGCCGGTGGCGGCCCCGGTGGCCGGTAGCGGTACTGAACATTCAGCAGGACTCTCGCTGCGTTGAGTCAGTCCGCCGAAGCTCTGCGACTGGAGGGATGTGACCCCGGAACAGGACGCCCTCCTACAACAACACACCATTCAAACAGAGCATAGAAGAAAGAAAAGCTGGACCAGGAGGGGTAAGCTCATATGTCTCGTTTTGTTAATGAGGCGCACATTGCCAGGTTTTTTAAAAACGATACATGTGTTTAATTTCCGGCGTTCACACTTCTGGCAGAGCGACGGTACCTGGATGGTGTTTGCACCCATACGAACTTCATTCAGGCTTTTGTCTCGGGCATGCTAGCGAGCTAGCTTCGCTGGTTAGCATTGGCTGCTTTGCCAAAGGTAGCGCGGGTTTGGTGGAGACTAAATTAAATAAATGTCAGTTTAAAATGAACGCGAGTTGTAAAGTCATTGAGAGAACCGTCCATATTTTTTCACACGACGGATATTGATTAGGATTCATGTCGAAAATGCGTTGAAGGCTTGCTTCTAGCTAGCAAGAGCGCTGCTACAGTTTGAACAGTCTGCGTCCCGCAACATGATAACAAGATCCGTTCACAGTCGTGATGTGTATCATCTCTTTAAAAAACGACGTTTTTTGTTTGAAGTTTGGCGTTCTGGCATTTTTCTTTGCTGTGTTATTTTTCAGTCAGAGTTTGACTTGGAGAAAAACTACCAAAAACTAAAAAATCTCAGCTGACCTGAGTGTACGTTATGCAGATCCTCGTCAGCGTTAAGGCGTTTTTGTTTATGATGTTAACATTGTACTTAACGTATCTTATCTAACGCCAATATAACCTAGATTTAGCAGACTTATGATGCACGGACACTTGCCAAACACCTACAAGTCGACCATGGTAATGCTCAGAGAACATTTCAATTCCTGCTACTGTACAATGTGGTCACCTTCTTTTAATTTGGTTTTAATGTACACTACATGTAACTACATGTAATGTAGTTTTCTTTTTCACGTAACTCCTGAATAGGTTTGCTATTTTGAGATCATGCCACCCATGGATGCATTGTCATGTGCAACGCTGCCTTTTACAGAGTGTCTGCTTTCCCACACATGCCAGATAGCTGACAGCTTTTGAGTGGGAAAGCTGGCACCTTGCCCGCAGCGGGGCATTGATAAGTGCTTCAGCCACTTGGTATCAGGGCTTGGCCACAGGCGAGTGCTCTTCCTGGCAACTAGCAGAGTTTGTCATGGACCGTAGTATGTCAACCCTGCCTAGTTTGCACATTCCCCTAACTGGGTGGATTTTGGAGAGAGATTTGGAACCCTGGCTACGCTTCCCTGGCCTTGTCCCAGTCAGGGCAGGTGCTCTTCAGTGGCTGCTTGAGCCCTGAAGGGACCTCATCAGCTGCCTGCGAGCAGGTTTTTTTCGGAGGAAGTGCTGGTTCATCTCACAACCTCTCGCTCTGCGTTTAGCACACACATTTGTCAGCATTAACTCAGGCCGCATAGTGGCCTGTTGTGGCCTGACATGATACCAGAGCTGCTACGATCCATTCATGGCCTAACACCCAGTCCAAATGACAGGGACCTCCAGATAACCACCAAGTCGTTTTATAGAATCAAACTTAAAAGCATAGCCATATTTTCTGTTCCCGGTTCTTTATCTGTTGTGCATGGATTTCTACCTTGTATTGTTCCAAACACATACATCCTATAACTCTCAGAATTTTATTTCCTGCTTTCACTTTTGCGCTTTTGAAATCTTGCAGCCGCACCCCCAAGAGACCGGCTTAAGTCAGCAGCAGCTTCTGTTTCAATTCCTTTGAAGGACCCTGAGGAGTGAGCTGAGATGTTCTTAGTTCATAGACCAGATTTAATTATGTTAGATAGCATGGTCTGCAAAAAAAACTTGGTTGTATCATTATGGTGTCATGGAAACATCTACAAAGCACTTTGAATTGCCCTGTTGCTGAAATGTGCTATACAAATAAAGCTGCCTTGCCTTGCAAGACCATGTTGCCTGCATCTTGTATTATGTAGTTGCTGTATGTTCTTATTTGAACGGTAGAAGCATTAAATGTAGAAGTTATTGGAATAATAATTTTTTTAAAGTGATTTTACTATCTAAGAAGTTTACTAGTGACATAAGGTATACATTTGTCAAATGCCATGTCCTTCCTACTGTTACTCCCACTCTGAAGGTCCTAGTATCAACTTAATGGTGCACAAAAATAGTCAAATGACAGTTATGCACACCCAGAAACCAAGCTATGCACTAAGCCTGTAAAGTTGGGCAGAATTGTAAGAGTTCATGCCTCACGTGGTGACAACAAGGCATGACCTACTTATCAATCATGTTGTCACAATCCAGTTCATCACCATTGTCCCCAAATACTGTAGCCATTGTTGTGGGCACTGTACATGTGAGGAGATGGCTTCACACAAAGACAGCATGCAGACATCCAGCAAGTCTAAGCCAGATCTGCCCGTCTGTCCCATGCTGTTTCAGGACCCTAAGCTGCTCCGACACAGAGGGAGTCGGTCTGGTCAGCTAGTTTTCATTATGTCTCCTGCAGGTTTGGATGGGTAGAAGCTAGGCAATGCGACTGACATCACTATTGTGCTGAACAATGTAGTGGATCAATTGACAAAAATAAATTGTCAACCATTTCTAAATCTTTAGAAATCCATTATCAAGCAAAACTACCATTTCTTGGTTCCAGCTTCTAAATGTATTTTGTCTGTTTCACAGATTTGTGTTCATATTTTCAATAAAAAAAAAATGTATTTTATAAACTAAACAATTGTTTAATCATAAAAATATGTGGCAGATTAATTTATTTTTCTGAATTACAGTGTTGAATTGGAATATTGTTGTGTACTAATTACGGTATGACCACTAGTAGTTGGTTGAATTGGTTTCGTGACGTGAGTGTGTGTACCTGTAGTTAAACAGCCACTCCGCCAGACCGAGCCTCTGGCCTACTGAAGTTTCTTGCACATTTGTTTGGGATGTTGGCGCACCTCATGATTAAATTCGTGGTTATTTTGAGTCCATTGCTAGTTATTTTAGTCTGTAGAGACTACTGACCTCTTGGGGCCTTAGAGTTCAGGCTTATAGGGTCATTTGTGTAAAACTAAACTCAGTTTTGTCAGTCAACTTAGAGGTTTGTTTTTCTGCTTGCTGGAGGAATTTGATTTCTTAAACAAGCAGACACTGTGCATCATGTGCACAGCTGATTCTAGAGCCAGTAACAAGTTTGACAAGTGGACCGGTCCAAGTGTGACTTGGCCATTGCACTTTGGCAGCGTCTGCCCTCATGACCCTCAGCAAATGTGAGGGCCTATCACATTGCATACTGTAATCTCTGGCATCAGTTCCCCACTGCACTTTGTGGCCCGGTCACAGTGTAGAAACGGTCTTGAGAAGTCTTCTCCATGTTTGTGTTTCAAGTACATAAGGAATCTGGAATGCAGAGGCCATGCAAAGAATATGCTTCTCTCTATATTTTAAGTGGCATTACTAAATGTGTGTAATTTGCAGCCACATGGAAAAACTGTTTGACATTTTGCAGTAATTGTAGTAAAGTTTACAGTTATTCCAAATCACAATGTGACTTTAGCTCTTTTTACACTGGGCACATTTTGATGGTTATATTTTATTCATCGGTGCCCCAAAAGAGTAATTTGTCTCACGTTAAGTTTAAACCTTTTTAGAAATAACGTAGCAACAACTCTTCAATGTTTGAAACTTAGTGATGTAACACAAACAGTGGAACATTATTAATGTTTTTTGCTGATTTTGCAAATGTTTATCTTAATATGTTGGTATCTGAAAAAATATTAAATTACTATAAAATACTATATTTGTGATGCCATAGTAACTCAAAACATTGGTTATTTTGACAACTGTGAAGGAAATTAAAACATTAAGTTCAAACTTTGCCCTCACTGTCTAAAATAAAAAATCGGCATCTACAAAATGTTGGGGGCACCTTTTAAAAATATAGCAATAAGTGCATGAAGTTTTTTAGTTAGGTGAAATGAGCCTAAAGTAAAATGCATGATAGTTATTACCCCTGTGTACCAACATGAGTAAATAAAAAGCATACTATTGCTATTATGAGTAGATTTAAATGCATTAATGCTGTTTGTGTAAGTGTGTTTTAAACATACATTGAAATTAAATTAACTGAATGAAAATAAACTGATTGCTTAATGTAGGATTGGGACATTAACCTGAACTGGTAAATTAAAATCAAAATCTTGGGGGCAATCTTCGCCCCTCTGGTATTGAAATACAGGCCATTCTTCAATCCACAATCAATTGCAAGCCATCTGTGATACATACATTTTCAAAAGACAATCATGTTTTTTTAAGAATTAAATAGACTATAATTATTATACACAACTGAGAGACATTATGTATCCCACCACGTGTACAGATTATAGATCTGAAGTGGGCTGTTTTTTCCCTTTAGAGTTCTCAATTCAGTATCATTGATGCTGGGATTTAGCTGTGATGGGCTCAATGTCTCCGCTCAACCCAACATCACAACACTGACAAGAGCCCTACATGGGGGGGGGGGATATTATGCCCAGATCAGTATTAAAGAAAGCCTTTGATTACGTCTGGAATATTAGTCGAATGCGTCTGAGGCTGGCTGAGCATCCCTCAAGGGATTAGTCTTGAGCCAGCCCACCTCGTGAACATTGGGCACACACAAAGGACTCTGCCAGGATCCTTATTGTGAACCTTGAAATGATTAAGGACACTGTTGCACAGAAGAGCGTGTACATCCGAATTATGCTAGAATGACCTGAGCAGACTAAACATAGCAAGGTTTCTTTCTTTCCAGAAGACTATTTAGTATAGAGTTTTGCCAATTGTAATTTTTCTCTTTGTCGCTGCATCCTGATCAACCAAAACGGTCATTTTATAAATATGTGTACATGTGCACGTTAGTATGCTTGTTTGTTTCGATTGCATTTTGGGTGATTTTTATGTATTTTTTTCTTATCTTGGCAAAAAAACACCAATAAAAACAATCTTAATCTTTTTAAATAAGAATTATTTCTTACTTTTAAACATTCTTATTATTAAGCAGCCTTGGTCTGAACTGTTTAGTTGTGGTCAAGATAGACTTCACAAAGTGGAAATAGAAGAGTTAGTCTTCCCAGAAAAGTTTAATCAGAGAAAACAAAGATGCGATTAGTAACCTTAAAAAATAAGTATTTCAAGATACAGGCCTCTGATGATACGCTAGTTTTTAATATATGGCTTTAAAAACCTGTTGAACTGGGCATTTTGTTGACCCAGTGTGTTTAAAATGTTGGAATACAATAGTGATACACAGGAAGACCTTATTTAGAGGTTGGCTAGGTCTGTCACAGAGTCATTGCATCGCATACGCATCGCTATGCTTTGGTCCCAGTTTTTGTAAAGCAACACATCGACACATAAGATACTATGCGTTGTCGGTGGGGGCAAAACTGCAATTATTGTACATTATTTCAGGTATATGTTATATTTACTGAAGAAGCTATGAATGCAACCGACCAATTCTGCAGTTACCCATCAAGTCCCCTTACCAGCCGACATCATCAGCCTCCCGTGGTGGTAAAAGGGAGCTATAGCGTCAGGCCGATTATGAATCCAGGATAGTCTGCAAGAAATACGGCAGGTGAAAGAGAGGGAGGGAGAGGGGGAGATAGAGAGGATGAGGAAAAGCGAGAGTAGCGGCATGCACACCACTTTTTGTAATTACCTGTGCTACAAAATCTCTCACAGGAACAAAGCGCTATTTTGATGCGCAACATCAAACACCTCATGCGGCACCCTTTTAATTAGACTTAAATTGCCTCCCTATATTGTAGGCTACATATTCTTACTGGCGTTATTTGTCAACATTTCGATGTTTGATAGGTTGTACCTTCAGAAAAATTAAGCTACAGGATGCACGCCTCTGCAGTTGCCATTTTGATCTGAATATCAGCCGTCCCGGCTTACCTCTGTTGTGTGAGCAGTGTATTGCATTTCACGCATTGCCCATGATGCTTGTGTTCGCAGTGTAGACTATGAAAAGGAGCGCGTTGCTTACACTGTTTTTTCACGGCGCCAGCGTTGACTCTGTAACTGCCCTAAGCCAGGCAGACGTGTACCATCTGGCGCATTTTTGGTATTATGAACATGGATGGAAAGCTACTATGTTCAGCAGGATTGCATTGATGAAACTGTCCATTACATTATGCACAGTGTTAATCACTGTTGTACACATGTTGTTGTCCAGTTCACTGAGTAGCAGAATTGTATTTCAGTTCTGTAACTACTCTGCTGCCCAAAATAGTCATCTCAAATTAGTCTTTATGCCTCTTCCAGTCTGAAAAAGAATAGGTAACATCCACAAAAGAATAAGATTTGACTCTTTTCCCTTTGCTCATTTTATAAAGTGACTCACAAACATGTCACGACAATAAAAAAACATCACTGATCACCCCCATTTACATTTCCACGTTGTTTCTTTCCACCTCCTGCAGAGATACTCCTTATGGGATTTGCACACTGTTTGTTGTTCTCATAGCAGATATCGCTGTGATAGTGGGATAAGATAAATGTTTTTTCAGGCTGGTAAAAACACAAATTGCAGCTCTCGAAACAGTCAGCATCCTGGGCAGAGATGGTACTAAATATGGCCAGTTTTCAAACTTCAAACGCAGACATCAAATGATCAGATATGCCGCAGCCTCGTGAAGGCAGGAGGCCTGTTTAATACAGATGAATGTGGAATATAATGGCCTTTTGTGAAGTTGTCAAGTCCCAAAATATCCCTGAATATTAATAGATGTTGTGTCATCTTTGTCTTTTAAAAATCTCAAGACAAGATGACACCTTTTGACAGTTAGAGTAATGTTATCTACACTCTCTTCACCCTCTACTCTTTATATGCAGTGACCGTCTTACACGTCTTAGCGAGCTTCTGATACTCCTGAGTTTATGTCACGCTTCATTCTTTGTTATTTCGCACTGGTAGGTCTCACTGCCTGGAGTCTTTAGCTCTTCCATTTGTCTGGCGCGAGGAGCTTGGAAACGTGATCAAACGTGTCATTGCTGCTGATGTGAAGACACTGCCACCCCCTTCACCCTCACCACCAACACCTCCCTGAAGGTGTACTAAGCAACTGACACCAGCAAGCTCTCTTTATCTTTTCATGTCTGCTTTGAGACTTCACTTGCTCTCCAATTAATTATGGCTGACACCAAGGTGGAAGTAAATAACCAAAGTTATCCATCTTCACCGTGTCCTATGACCACTTTGTGTGGCTAAAAACAGAAAAAAAGACAAAGTCAGGTGTTATTTGCAGTAAACAGCCACCAAAGGTTGCTATAATTATAAGGACTATGGCCAGAAGCATGGTCTCCAGCTGCTCTGATCTGGATGAATCCACACGCTCACAGTGGCAGCCAATGGCCAACGGTAGGCCATTCATCCTTCTCCCCCTGCTGGGCTCTGGGAAGTGGGGACAGCAAGCCAGCTTCTCAATTAAATATAACCCCACATCAAACAGCCTGTCAACATGCATTAGTGGTCCTTTGTATAGATAAGAGGCCAAAATAAATTGCCAGAACTATCATAGTCCCTGCTGGTCCCATAGGCTTTTCATGAAAGATTCTTAGGGGAGAACAAATCCTGACTTGCATACTGATATTCTCTCCATTAAATCTTATTTTCTTTCAGACCAGATTTATCTTCCTTTTTTTTTTTTTTTTTTTTTTTTCTGCGAATTATTTTTTTTTCTTAGCTTTTTCCATTAGAAAATGTATGCTGGATATCAAGCCGCGGCGCTATGTCTCTTTTTGTTAGTGCGTTATAACAGAAATCTAATGAGACAATAGCCGGCCTTGATGTGCGTGTGCTATCACAGCGGAACCTATCCCTTTTCTGTCATCCGTATTAGTTTTGGCAGCTCCTTTTTATAGCCTTCTTTTCCCTCCCTCTTTTTCGCCCCCTTTGCCTATATTTTGCATCTCTGCAGACTGACGGAGAAAATAGGTCATTAGTTAGCCAGAGAATATGAGATAGTAGGAGCAGGCAGGGGCGAGATCTGTGTGAAAACTGCCTTGCAATATTTATGACAGCCATTCACGCTGTGAAGTGCCAAACCAGCCCTGTGATTGCACTGAAACTAGGCTTCTGACTTCTAATAGTACCACTGTTTGAGTTATATGAATATGAAAATATACATATATATAGATGTTCTTATCTTCACACAGACTACAGTCTGTATTATTTACCCTAATGATAAGACATCTAGTTCCAGTATAGTTCTGTATGTCTGAGAAGTCAGGTTAGAACCATTTGATAATTGAAAAAGCCAGTCTTATAGTCCAGCTGAATGATGCTGACTGTTAAGAGCCTTGACTATAGCCATAATCTCATATCTGTCACAATTTGAGGAAAAAAACCCAAGTGAAAACAATAGTTAGCTATCACTTTTCAACACTGCAGGGGTGAGTGTCAACACTTAAAAGGTTTTTATTATAGTTCCAGTCTGTCAGTTTATAGTGTGGCTGTAACAACACAGTAGTATTTTTTTAATCTTTTAAGAACTGTGTTTGCATATTTGTGATTTTTTGCAATTCATGTTTAACGTGAATTTGTTTGTGTGTCCAGAGCCACAGGAGCAGGGGGGATGAACCGCGAGGAGGCCCCAGGGAAGTCTCCTGAAGACATGTACATCCAACAGAAAGTGCGGGTCTTGCTCATGCTAAAGAAAATGGGATCAAATGTAAGTACAGTGTCTTGACTAACACAATCTGGGTATTCACATTAAAAAACAGCTAAACATTTTAGCGCTACCTGTTGTCCAGCTCATGCACACAATGTTTGTTTAATCAGAAAAGTCCCACATGTCTTTAGACGATATCCTCTTGAAATCTGCCCCTATAAAACCTTACCAACTTGGCTATAAAGACCAGAAACCATCATTAACGTGTCAAAATGTTTTTTTTAAAGGCAAGTGTACGTGATAAGATGCTTTAGTGACTAAAAGACCAGTGTTTACACAGGTCTAAAGTCTAACATCCAATAATCTTAAAATGTCTTGAATAAAATTTTGACAGGTCTTAAAAATTGATTTTATTAAGAAGTAAATATAAATGAAACAACTTCTACCCAAAAATATGAGTTATCAGGTTAGTGATGTTGGACTGCTATTTTCTTTTTAAGGTTAAATAAAGTTTTTTCACAACTTTATTTAACCAATCAGCATGTGAAAAACATACGTGTTCTCCTTCAAAATAATGTTTTCTGTGGTATGTTCTTGTTTGATAATGGGAAATGTTGTCTGCTCCTCTTCAGCTTACGCCCAGTGAAGAGGCTTTTCTCCGGAATTACGCAGGTGTGGTCCACAGTCAGATGAGCCAGCTACCACAGCACAACATAGACCAGGGTAAGGCTGGGACGCACACACGTGTTCAGAGGCATCCAGTTCATTTACAGTCGTCAAGAAATTTTCATTTGTTTTTTGTTCAAAGTTTTGTATTTCTATGCAGGACAATAGTTAAAACTTCTGTAGTTTGAATATTTAGATGTTTGAAGGAATAAGGATAGAAGGTGTTTATGAAACACGCCTAAATTAGCTCACAAACACCACACCTTCACATGTCACTGATGTGCTACTTTCGCCCAAACCAAAAACAAAGGAAAATCCCTCAACACGCCACATCACTTACTCATGAGTCCTTAACGCCAGCAGGCCTAACAGGTTTACTGACTGTTCACTGAGGCTGACTCAGCATCCCAACAGGACTGTGAGATTACTCACACAGCAAACGGTTTGGCTGACTGGAACCGAGTGACTCACCCTCAGTATGAGTACATCACTGCTTTCACGAGTGGCCTAGACAGTTCAAATATTGATATGTTTATATGATAAAGCAAATCACTGTTTACAATGGTTGTTATAAGGTTTACTCCGAAATTTGACTTTCCATTTGATGGTCATGTTTTTCTCGGGGCACCAGAAGGCGCTGTTGCTCTTTCTTCATGTCCCCTACAGTTTGCACATTTCTTAAACCACAAGATGGCGCTACATGAAACAAAACCAGACGTGGCGATGCACTGCAGTTACCTGAGAGATCCGCAGCAAAATGACTGATTATTTTTATATTTTCTGGAAGTAGACTTATCAGCCGCTTTTCAGGCTCAGTCCAAACACAGCTGTCAGATAGGAGCCCTGCTGTCCTCCTGTGGTAAACCTGCTGGTGCCCAGGCCTTACTTTTTCGCTTATGATATTGGTCCCTCAGGGGAGCATTAAGTCAGGAAAATTGTCTGCAACACTTCACCTACAGTTATGTCTCCTTTTCTGTGTCCTTTCTTTGCAAGGAAACAATCAGCTTTGTCTGAATTGATAAATAGATAATTTTCCGTGTTGTATTAGGTACATGGTGTTAAGGAGGCAAGTAAAAGGCACAATGACTTTGTCTTTTACAATGCATCATTAGAATTGTAATATGGATCGTTGCATAATGGACAATGTAAATTGCATTATTACAGTGTGCTTCATCATCAAGCAGCAGAACATGAAGCGTTGCGTCATGTAGGAGGGATGGTAGCACTTAAAAACTGCAGCACCAAAGTGAGATCAGCATAGATTTTTAGTCATTCATTTATCAAGGATGGTTTCTGTCTTTTTAAACAACTAAACCGTAGCTTTGAGTCTATGAAACATACCCTCTGTCTTCTGGTCTCAGTCTCCATGCCCTTTAGTAGATGCAGGACTCCGTGTCTCTGTGCTGTCAATACTGCTAAGAAGAGCCCCATTCACTATGGACAAAAACGACTGGTGTAAGGTGCTCAGAGTATGCATTATAAATCGCAAAAACAGAAACATTTAGTGTCATTTGGCAGCCTGCCATGTCCTCTGTGTGCAAATAAATTATTTGGGGGCTGCATCCTAATTACTGTGATTAGGCGTCATGGAGATAGTTGTGAGTTGATCACTTTTAAATCAACGCTGAAGGACAGCAGTTTGTAGGTATCAGCACATTCGGGATCCTTTTGAGTTTGTTGTGAAGAGGGAAGTCTAGTCTAGAAGAATAGTGGGAAATATCACAAAGCAAAATGTAGGTATATGTGTGATCTGCACATAAACATTTTGGGGGAGATGACATCACAGTTTAGTGAATTTCAGTGTGTTAATTGTACTGGACATTAGGGTTGGGTACCTTTCGCATCTGAACCCATATCAGGACCGGTGCCTGGTGTTCTGTCTCGGTATTCAACAGTTTTTTTTCCGGTACCTTACTCTTACTAAAACAGCTACAAAATGTGATAAGTAAAAAAAAATACTAATAAAATAAGAAGCTGTCTGTCTAGATGTGACGTGAGGTCATGTGGAGAGTGGGATAGGGAGATCTGTCAGTTGAAGCAAGAGTGCAAATGAGTCACTTGTTGATCTGACAATATATTATATTTCCTATTTTTGACTTAGGTTTCCATACAAGCACAAATTGATTGCCTTTTTAAAATATAGATTAGCTAAGATAAATATTGTTTCATTGTAGAGGTGTGCGCGGGGAGAGCTTGCTATGGCACAAACAAAAAAGTTACTACTACCAGTCACTTAACGTTAGTAGTACTTTGAGGTTACCTTGAAAAGATAACCTGACTTCTATGCTATGCCTTGTAATGCTGCTATGTTAATTCTATGCATTTTAGAATACCAAAGGTGGTAATAATGCTAACCTATTATTCAACTTTGCACACCTACCTACAACTGATCCAAATAGCTACATTACATAATGTAGTTAACCATTCCGAAGATGCTTCATTGCAGCATTACAGCTTTTAAAGACTCTATTTGTCCGTCATTTTTAAAGAATGTATAAAACAATGTATAAAAGGCTCCATTAGCTTGTATCTCACGTTATGCCGCCATAGCAGACGTTTTTGTAAAAATAGGCTAACGATTGTGTCATAAAACACGTGATTTACTGTCGCACAGTAGAGGAATCACCGTATAGTACAGGGTAAGCTTGCTGACAGTATGGACTTAGATTAGCTGTTTAGGTTTAATTACTAATGTAAACTAGCATTTTAGTTAGCAATAATTAGCCTGTGCCTATGTTATCTCCTTACATATACCTATGTTCTCCGTCTCTGCAAGATTGGGAATGATTGAAATTTCTCTGGCACAGCTACCAGAAGACGTATAACTTTCAGACACGTTGCTCCCGGCACATCTACGTCGTCAAGCTGATTTGGAGGCTGCGCAGTAACGCTCAGACATCACTGGAAAAGTGCTTCTAATATCCTTCACTGGTCTCTGTCCAGAGCAACGGGATCTGTTGGTCCATTTCTTTAACTGTCTATGGTTAATACTGCGGGCACCATTAGAGGTCAGATGGCTCCAACCAAAGAGATTCAGGCCCAGTATCCAGCGGTGTGAAACAGAGGACCGTTTGAACTTGCTGATGCAAGATTCTCCAATACTAGCGTCCTTCCGGGCTCTCCACATGGAGCACTAGTGTCACGTGTCAGACATGGCTTCATCGATCGAGTGGCGGCATGCTTTGAGGGCACTGAAGGCACTATGCCGTTGTGGAGACACGCTCAGGTATTGATTACTCTAATTCAAGGCCAGACTGAACTCAGGAAATGTTAAATAGAAGTTTAGGTGCGAGAGCAGACAAAAGCTAATGTCGACAAATTGATACCAGTGCTGGTGTTGTCAGCTTTAACATGTTCTGATAAGAAAAATCTCTAGACAGTCTAATCTATACAGGGATGATGTCATCCTTCATCACATGTGATCAGACTGATTGGAAATGTTTCTCAAACCATGAATCATTCCCTCTGCTCAGTTGTCGAATGGTATTCTGGTTCCTCGTAAGAAACAAGAGAAAACCAATTCAGGGTTTGCCGCTCATATTTCTTTTAAGTTTATGGGTCACGGAATTTGCATTTCAGAAAATGTAATTGGCTGATTACCATACATGTAAATACATAAGTTTGTTTTGCAATTTTAATCAGGCCAATAGGAATTCTCTGCCAATGGCTCTGGAGCTTTTTGCTCATTCAGCTTTTGCGCTAAAATACCTTGATGTAGTTGAATTTCGGCTCCGCAGAGAAACGGAGGATGGCAGGCGAGCAGGAGTTTGCATTCTCTGTTTAAAAGTTATCGTGATTGAAAATTAAGTGTGGACTCATTAAGGGAGGCCTGGATTTTTGGGTCTGTGTTTCAGTGTAAATTGCTTCTTTTTAGGTAAAAATGAATAACTTTGTGGCGCACCGAGTTTTCTGCTGAACAGCAGTTGAAGAACAATATGGGAGTACAGATGTTTTGTCTTTACAATCCGATGTTGTTATTCCCCCTTTAACTCTCTTGTTTGGAGCTTTTTATGACTGACATTATGTCACTTTAAACAATACACTTTGTCAGAGAAACACATAAATGCAGCAATTTCAGGACTTGTCATCCTGTCTGAATTGACAAGGAAAGTTTACTGTTCCCCTGAAAGATGTCTGAGGGCCTCAACAAAAGAGAATAAACGAGGATGGGGTTGCCATAGCAACCTCAGTTGTCCCAGGAAAGCTAAGAATCCCTGTGGGCTCTGGTGTTGCTGCAACGTGCTGCATCGATAGATTGGAGCAGGTGTCATTAGGGGCCTGGAGGCTAGCAGGAGTGCTAATTACACAGTCAGTATGATATTACAATCTCTCTCTCTCTCTGTCTCTCTCTCTGTCTCAGCCCTTCTTACAGAAATATGGCGTCTTGTCTAAAATGGTGCAGCAGCCATGCACTTTCAATACACAATCTTTTTTTTCTGTGTTATAATCCTGGTATAACGCAATCGTTAAACTCACCTTTTCAAGTGAAAGTCATGTGACATCGAGTAACGCCTTTGTTTAGCGCCAGGGCAGAGTGCTACTGATTCTTACTTTATCCTGTCTGTCACTGCAGCATGATTCAGAGCCAGAGACCACGTCTACGTGACTCAACTCACTGAAACACAGAGGCTTTATTTGTCACATACGCTCTAATCTCGCTCCCAAGTATGTTAATAGGTTTGTAGTTGAACAAATATTATAGGATAGTTTGTACAACTTAACAAATGTTCTTTCTAATGATCTCTGCTCCTTGGACAAAAAAGTGTAAATAAACTGATTCTGGACCTGCTCCCTAAAAATCTACTGCCTAAGATAATTTGCCTTTTGGATGTGGCTTAAAAAGAGTGGAATTCAGTAAAATCATCTTTAGCTGTTTTAGCACTAGATAGACATAGCATTTTGATGGTGCATATTTGAATTCAAAACATGACTTGTATTTGAAAATAAAAACACTCTTTGACTTATCAAAACTGTTCTACTTCTATCTCAATATTCCTTTCCATGAAAGACCATTTGAGGAGGCTGTTCTTCTTCTCAAAATGTTTATGGCGGACAAATTGAATGACATGCCTGTGGTTGCTGTTATTTATGTAATCCACTGTCCGCAGCCGCTGTGTTTACCCCCACCAGGCTGGGTGAGGAGCAGATCAGTGCACCGTGGAGGGAGGGGCCGGAGAACTGCCGGACACAGAGCCGCATGCTAACAAACTAGAAGCTGTTTGCTCATAGGTAGCAGCCTACCCTCCACTGATGCAGTCTGATTTTTATCTGTCGCTAGGCAACAGCTTCAAGGGGCCGGACGTCTCCATCGTGTTGGCGTGAGCTTTTTTTAATGTGCGTCTGTCTGTGTGTGTATTGTATGTGTGTTTGTGGAAGGGCGAGGTCCGCGCAGGACTCCCAGGCAAAGTAAAACTGATATAGTCCATCCAGCCACTTAGCTCTGTGGAGGTAGTTTGAAAGCCTTTCTGCTGCTCGTTTGGCTCAAGTTGCACAATGTCTGTCATGTGCTTCCTCTAAACTTTCACAAGGGTGAACTCCTTCACGTATCCACAAAATGATTCAGACTGGCATTTATTGTGATAAATGGGTGTTTTTGCAAGTTCCTGTGCCTAAGCGTAATCTTATGGTCTTATTGTACTATTCAGCAGTAGTGTCTGCAAGTCGTGTTTCCCATTGTGTTGGCGTTACATAATTGTATTTTGTTCAAGCCTCGTTATCACTACGTGCTGTCTCAAAGCAGATGAGATCTACGTTAAAAACTGAAGACGAACAGCATACAGCATGATTTGTTTTTCATCACTCTGTCTCTAGTTTCCTCTCCTGGTGCAACTTTTAGCTTCTTCGTTTCCATAATCTCATTGGGTAGGCCAATGAGTTAACAAGAGGAAATGGAGTTCATATTAAAGGTTACCCTCCCCCCAAAGTCTTGATCTTACCAAGCTCTCAGTGACCTGAATGCAGCGTAGAAAGATGCCTATGATCTTCAACATAAGGATGGCCAAATGAAACACAACATTTAGTGTTTGGGAGTGTCTGCGCTGTCTGAGGGGATGGTGTGCCTAATACGTGCTCACAGTGCCTGGCCTACTTTCATATCTCCACAATAATTAAATCTAACAAACACTTGAGGGCTGTGCTAAAGCATTTTTACAGTAGACTGGCAAGAGGTGCTGTATGAAGTTCTCTCAGCCGTCTGCAAAGATGTTACTCGGTGTTAATGATATTTATGTCATGAAATGATCATCATAGCTTGTTTTTTTCCAGTGCATAATCATTTGTAGGCCATGGCACCTATTTGTCATTTTTACCTCATCTGTAAAATGCGTACAATCACTTTACTTTCGTTAACAACAAGTAAATGCATTTCACCAAGCTGTCGAGCATGACAGTGCAAGAGGTATTTTAATATATGTCCACTTCATCTGGCACAAGTGTTTTTAGCTCTCTCTCTCTGTCTCTCTCTATCTCTCCCTCTCTCTTTCTCTCTCTCTCTCTAAGGAGGGGCTAGAGACGGAATTGCTCAAATTGAAAATCCTTGCCAAAAATTAGAGACAGTGCTGAAGGAGTATTGTGTATTTTATTTTTATTCTTACGCAAACAGAATTGGAAAATGTATATCCCTTTATCAGAGAAAAACTGTCCCAGCAGGTGTGAGCAGGCCAAAATGACTTTGCAGTTGGCAAATGACGGAGTGATTCCTTGTTAAACAAAAGCCAGCTAACACACTCTCATTGTGTAGCTGGGAGGACCCACAAGTTGACTCAACCCATACAAGACTAATTATCCGTTTGTCCTCATTAACTTGGTAAAAGTGAAAGAGGCACAATAGATAGTAATAAATCAGACCTTGTATGCTGTAGATCGTTTCAGTGTCTTTTCTGCAGGAGCCATTGGTTCTTTTTCATCAACATCTTAGTGAGGTTGATATCATCAAATCTAGTATTGTTTTACTCACAATCTAGTGCCTCAGAACCTGAGCTGATAGAGCTGAGGAGATTGAATGAATGGCATTGAAGCCTCAGCTCCAAGTGTTATCATGGCAGAGCAGGTAGCTGCTGTCAGCGGGCCACTCAACGTGTTATGGTATCTCCCGTCAGGGCGGCGTAATGACAGGCTGTGGCTTTCAGTTGAACATGGCAGTACTGTAGATGAAATGATTATTGCAGATATTCACGACAGTATATTCCTCCTTTGCGGTATAGTCACAACTGACAGGATTTACAGGATCCAGTGACTTGTCCATAACTCCTCTCCTTTCACACTTTGCACTGTACAAGCACAACAAACGTCCCAAACACTTTTGGATAAAGTTTCCAAAAAATCAAATCAGACTGTATTACAGGTGTTTAGCCGTTGTCAAACACACAAATGTTAGCAGAAGAAATATTTGATCCCAGTTGATTACTTGAGACACATTTTAGCACCTGATGCAAGGCTCTTATGGAAGGTACATCTGAACGCAGATGTCTTTTTTTGTGTTTCTTACACTTTAAGTGTTTGGTTCACTTGGTAGTCTCAGGGTGTATTCATTCACACCTAGCTCGTTTGGCGTTTTCTCTTAACATCCATGACCAATGAGAGAACTGTTCGCCCACACACAACATTTTTTATCTCCTATTTTGGGTCGCTCTCGAATGTTACCGTGTGAACACAAACGAACCGAGGGGCAAACACAACATTCCTATCCAATTAGTCTCTGAATCCAAACAAAGCCAGTGAATTATGCCCACTTATTATAATTTTGTCGTGTTGTTTAGTGTCGCAGAGGAGCATTTTGGGTAAATGGCTCAATGTGTCATTTAGATAAAACTTTTTCTTGTTTGAAGGACTAACCGGCCGTTCTGCTGTTGGTTCCCAGGTGCAGAGGACGTGGTGATGGCGTTCTCCCGGTCAGAGACGGAGGATCGCCGACAGTGACCCTGGTCCCCTCCCCCCCCAATTCCACCCCACTACATCCCTCCCCACCCCCGTCCCACCCCACACCTGATCCACAGCAACCCAAACTACCACAAATCTGACACTGATGAGCTCAGGAGTGGATGGGTACCCGGGAGGGACAGAAGAGGAGGGGAGAGACACCACGAGGTGGCTGCCCTGCTCTCCTGTCCCTGACTCCTCCTCATACAAGCTGGCACACCATTACCTGAGATGCACTCAAGTGCTTCACTGTGAGTTGAAGCCTCGGCAACAAAGGCCGTCAGTGAAAACACTCACAAAGTGTGGGATGAATATCAAATGTAGTTTTTTTTTTTTTTTTTGTCTGAGTGGCTTAGTATTGTTTTGTATGATTTTGTCTGTGTTGAGACTTTAGGCAGTGTTACATATTATATCTGCTGTGGTCACTGGAAGAAGTGACCAGTCATCAGCTGATTGAAGCAAAGAGAAATATAGTTTTGGTCGAGCAGCGAGTGTGATGATAGGTCGTGTTAGGGGAGACATTTTTAATTTTTTCTGCTTACCCTAATGGGGCTGAAAATGTTTTTTGATTTAGCTGTTGTGTTATAAAAGCTTTTGTATTCTGTCACAAAGGGGGCCTCATTTATAAACATTTCATGTGTAAAAGAGGAGGCGTGAAAGATGGGTCTGTCCTGTCCCACGCAGCTGTTAGGACGTTATTGGAGAGCATCAACACATCTACTGTAACCTGCATGCTTAAAGCAGAGTAGTGATATAAAATCTAATGTATTAATAACTCTATTCAGACAAATCATTTCACTTAATATTCTGCTGTTGCGTAGTCTTGCATTGCCAGACCTATCTCCACTGCTGAAGTATGATCTGGCGACATAGCATATCTATTCTGGGATAGAGCGTAAGACACTCTGGCTTCTTTGTGTTTCTTTAAACCAATCCCAACCGTCCTGGGCGGCGCCAAGCCCCGGATGCAGCAATGGTGTCCATGCAAAATAGTTGGCGAAGATGGAAGGGGCGAGGCAGCCGTCAGGCTTAATCCCACCAATGGACGTCCATTGAGCCAAACTAAGTGCAGTAAGCTCCAATATGCAGAAATGTTTTTTGGTGTTTATACTTTTATTTTAGAATAATTTGACTTTCTGATCACGCAGTGCTTGCTGCTGCTGTGACCCGCTGATGTCTCTTATTGGTCAAACTAGAAATACTAACAAACACCAAACCCTTAATCTAACTTACTCAAGAGCTCATTTCTCTTTGTGGATGTTGCATCTGACCTTTCGTTAATGAACAAATATTAGATTGACATGCTGGTTGATGTGTGTATTAACACTCACAACAGACCTGTTGTTATTAATCAGTCATGTTTAATTATGGGAGTTAACAGCGCAGGATGACGAGGCCATTAAGGTGAGTGTATTATTTAGTTTTCTTCTCAACAAATCTACACACAGTTTTATAAACGAGGCCCCTGTTGTTCTGCTGCTTTATTTTGAACCATAGGCTGTTTTTCTCTTATGGAAAGCGTGAGAATTAAAGACACTAGCAGACATAATCACATGAAACACAGCTGTATACACATTCTGCCCAAACACTGGTTTCGGGTTATTGTGACTTCTAAAACCTTTTTATTGTACAGACTGTTGGGAAAATACAATAATGAATTTATAGTGCCAATTGTATTTTTTTTTTTTGTCGGTGAGAAAAAAAAATAACCTAATGATTTAAAAAAATTGATAAAGACAAGCCGTAGTTGTAATTTATTGTTTATTGAATTGACTTCCTTGAGCACATCATTAAAGGAGGAGAACCAGTAGATAGTTTAATGTCCTCAGCACTGGCTCTTTGTTCACACTAAAATCACACACTCTAATTTTTAACTACCTGTAACTAAACACATGAAGCCAAACATAAGAGCTGCGTGCTAGTTCTGACTGTACTTTATCTCTTGCACTATTATCAATGGGATATTTGCAAAAAATACATTTTGATATTTAGGGCAGAGATTTTATGTTTTGGTTTAATAATGAAAGAAAACTTTGTACCCATGTTTTTTTTATTCCTTTACTGATTTCAACAAAATCTAAAAAAATCTCTTAATTGACTCAACTGGAATAGCTCAAAGGAATATTTGTTAACAACCAACATGTTTTTCTAGTGACATGCTCAATATTTAATGTGTTTTAAGTACAGTTTGTTAACTTGTATAACTTAAAAATAATTGTAACGTAATGTTTTGAAGCCAAGCATGTCTGCCTTGTGGTTTATAATGTTCATTCAAGTGGAGACGAGGATCTTTGATGCCTTGCCACGTTAACCATTGTTTGTACCTTCTTGACATTTGTGGAAGCTACTTGCTATTTTTAAATGTTTCAGAAAAAAAAAATATTTTGTAAGGGTAACATTTATTATTTGTTGTTGGCAATAACTTCTATTTGAATTTCCTCAGCAATCATTGCGATGTAATCAGCCAACAGATCTATCACGCTGTCCGCTTGTGGCTATGACAAAGACATTTGTCTTTTTATGTTTACTTTTGTTTTAAAACATTCTTTATTTGTCTATGCATTGTTTTTTTCCTCTCTCTAAAAGGCGTCTTACTGTACATTTTACCTATCAGGGTTGTTCTACAGCCATGTGTGTGTGTGTGTGTGTGTGTGTGGGGGGGGGGGGGGGGGGGGGGGGGGGGGGGGTAGGAGAGATCATTGAACTTGCTATCGGTTTTGATTTTCAGCATGCTGTTCATTGTGACTAGGATCAATGTATCTTTTTACTGTGATGACCTGACGTTGCCTAATTAACCTTTTTTTTTTGCATTGCTTTTGTATTTTATTTTCCTCTCAGTCATCATTGATTAGTTGGTTATGTTTTGTATGGCTGCTGACCATGTATTGACTAAATGCTTCCAAATCCTATACCAACTGAACCATTAAAGATATTTTAAACAGTGAAAAGCTACTTTTTCTTCTTTTCATCATAATGAAGTTAGTCAAAAATGCAATCTCCGAGATGCTTGATGCTTGTCTTCAGATAAGGCCTCATGATGACCTTTTTTGTTCCTCTTCTGTGTGTACAAAAGAAAACAATCTTCTTTTTTTTCAGTCTTATAATTGAAAAATGCAGTTTGTATACAAAGACAACTCTGCATATTGGATTAAATCTGAAATCTTGAGGTCTTGGTAGCCACATCCATGACAATGCAATCTCTTGTCAAGGTCCACTTACTTGTTCTGGGGCCTTTGAACATTTCTCTTTCTTATTGATTACTTGTCATTAACTGTAAAAGTCCATTATTCTGCAATTCAAGGTCCACTTACTTGCTTGTCTGAGCCAACATATATCACATGAAGTCCAGTTAGTGGGAATTCTATAGAGGTCCAGAAGAGTTGTCACAATTATAGAAAGTTAGAGCTTTTTCTTTCTTTGCTAAAAACTGTGGTAAAATGATCAAACAAGCAAGTAAGTGGACCGTGATGAAACATTTAAAAATTGTCTTAAGAGATTTAATCATTTTGGGGTAGTTCATTAATATCATTTGTGCATGTTTGTTCTCATGCACAGAACTGTACATTAATTTACTTACAAAGACTACATTCTTAGGCTGACAGTAACAGCGGTGACACCTTATGTTGAGGACTGTGGATTTTATAAATCTGGTAAAAAAATCACCGTGTACCTTGAAGACCAACAGTAAACTCCAACGCTTTGTACGTTTTCCTATCAGGTCGTCAGGCAGATGTGTTAATTAGGTAGTGTCTGGTTGTCAAGTTGGGACATGGAGCTTCATGTTTCCCCTGTGCTAATGACGAACATCTGTTCACTGTTCCCATGCCTTCTTTCACAGATGCATAGAGATCCTACGGTTTAGAGTGAGAGAGCTCTGGAAAAACACACCAGCTGTTCGCACATTTTTTGATATTCATGCACTACTTTAAACTGAGGTTGTCTTTTAATGACATTAAAACTTCTGTTTTTTCTCACTTTCTCACTAACAAGTTATTGCCTAGTATTAACCCTTGGTATTGGTTCCTGGCATAATGATTATGTGTTGAAGCTTCATTTGTTTTAACACTGCTGTTGTGTGGATTTAGGTTTAAATTGTCTTCCTCATCCTAAAACACAAGAAACTTTTTTAGTGAAAGACCCGCTGAGCTGGTTAACATAATTATCTTTTAAATGACATTGTCTTCTGCTGGATGAAATGTAGACCAGTGCAGCATGTGAAAGCAGCACATCTCTCCTCCAATCAACATAAGCTCCCTCTCTCTATGTACACGTGAGCTTGGCGTTGTGTATATCCAATGTCACACAGATCAGACCCAGAGCTCGGCACACAGCACCTACCAGCTGATAACTGCCACCAGCAACATGACAACACGTTATCCAACAGTGTGTCTGTGTCAGCGTGTGTAGCTCTGTGCGTCCACACACTGACTGATGACAGCTGTTTAATAACAGGGTGACACATCATCACTTCTAGTAAGTGTTTGAGGAGTGAAGTTTAACATGTGCAGTACTAAGTGATTAGAACTCCATCTAAAATGTATCTTTTTAGCATCAAACACTGACTCCCTGTGGGCTGGAACAGCAGCAGTAAAAAGCTTGCTCCTTCACAGAGAAATGTCTCTGTGGGCAGCTTGAATTCAATGGACCCTAAAAGAGACATGTTTCACGATGGACATTTTGTGTCCAAATGTTAATGAAATCTTCCAAAACACTTCTTCAGGACAATCTACTTCTCCTTCATGAATTCGGTATTATCAAACAGTTGTAATTTTGTCAACATATAATATGTCACTTTCACAGAGGTTTGAAGCTTGGAGGAGGGTGACAGAATGACACATAAACAGTGTTTTAGGCATATTTACGTATAAATAGGACTTTACATATAGTATTCATGCTATGGATGAATAGCAGAGATTATTCTGAGTGGTTTGAGGTTATGATATTTTTTCATTTTTTTTTCATTTTGAAATTTAAGGAGAATAAATTATTAATGTTGTTGCTTTTTACCCACTTTAAATTCAATGTCATGTGGGATGGAATCTAAATACAAACTGCTCACAGTCTCCAATTTGCCTGACTTAAATATTGATTGAATGAAACCCAAAGAAACAAAACGGGAGATCATACATGAATGAATGAATGAATATTGTTTTTATTATCGTGTCATGCATACAATAAAATATGCCCAGCCCACACAGGCTGACAAGACACCATTACCAAGGACAAAGGACCAGATGTCAAAGTAACAGTATATTTTTATAGAATTTGATTCCTTGGCAGTGTACAGAGTTGCCAAGCGTTTTATTTTTATCGTGTGGCATTTTTAGGCCTTCATTATGAAAGGACAGCTCAGACAAGAAAGTGGAGAGAGAAAGGAATGAGATTCAGCAACAAGCCATGCTGCATCGAGGACTGAGCCTCTGTATATTGACGCATGCTCCACCAGGTGAATTACCCAGGTGGCCAAATTTAGTGACTTAATTTTTCAGATAAAATATAATTCTACATGAGCGCTTGGTTGGTAGAGCAGGCGCCCATGCACAGAGGTTTACTCTTCGATGTAGCGGGCCTGGGTTAGACTCTAACCTGTGGCCTTTTGCTGCATGTCATCACCCCTCTTTCCCATTTTGATTTCTTCACCTGTACTGTCAACAAAAGCCTAAAAATGGCCAAAAAATAGAATCTTCTAAATCTCAGGCTAAATTAACCATTTACTATAAAAGCCCACAGACAAAATAACTAAATTATTGAAACGTAACTGGCATAATTAATACATTGTGAGACGTTTCTGGTACCTACTCACAGTCTTCTGGAACAACAGGACTCTAGCCATCTGTGTTTCTTGACAGACTTTCAAATCAACATAATTGGAAGGGAGGCATTTATTTTAGTAAGAAAGTTTGAAGCCATATGGATCCTGACCTGGCGTTTAAAAAACTCCCCCCCCTACATTTGAGAGGAAGGATATAACTTTACACGCCAAATGAATGTGATCAGCTGCACCTTTCATCTTCAAAGTAAAAATAAAACGAGCGTGTGGCAGCTCCAGGATTGAGGGAGGTAATTTGTCCTCCCACCCTATGACTCAACATTATTAAGCAAAAGCCAGGAGGGATCCAGAGAAGAGGAGAGAGAGACATCCAGCTGTGGAGAAATGCAGCACTGCACGATCACTCACAGGCCCTATACAAAGTTCTGCAGGTACACTCTGGTCCACCTCAAAACTCATCAAAGTCAACTCACTAATAAATGAGTTTTTCTTTCAATTTCTTCATGAACTCACAGCAGCGATCTGCAGCTGTATTCATGCAGTATTCATGCTGTATTCAACATCTCCCTCTGCTTGTTTGTATCCCCCTTTGATCTGTGCTGACACAACCATGATCTGTCTTTATATTATTTACATTATAAGAATATAACATTATATACTCTGTATAGTTTTACTTAGCTCCATGGTAGTATATCTCTTTAGCCATGTACGACACACTGGTGAAAGACAGAGCTTGGTAGTAGACCTCGGTAACACCATAAGGGTAAGTCTCAAATACAAATACACAATGACAAAACTATTTTTAAAATAATAAACTACCTGCAGAACTAAGGACACTCCTATCAGCTATTTGTGTTTCATGCTAAATAGCAAATATTAGCATGCTAAAAAGCCAAACTATGCAGAGCCTTTAGAAAATCAAGCGCACAAATTAGTTTTTCTTTCTTTGTTTAAAAGACCTTCCTGGGCTCTGTAAAACTAAGATGGTGAACAGGGTAAACATTGTCCCTGCTTAATAGCAGCATGTTAGCATTATTGTTGCGAGCATGCTAGTGTTAGCGTACAGCCCACTTTCACTGTTGTTTTGTATCTTTTTTGAATTCCATTTAAGATAATAAGTGTTGAAAAACAGTTCATGCTGTTGTAGTTTAACATGCAACTCCTTCACATCCAGTTTCTCCTTTTATTTCCGCTTACCCTTTAAAGGTCTAAACTCTATGATGTTTGCTGCATTACCCCAAACTACAGGTTTTGTTCTTCTTTTGTTTTGTTTTTGGCTGCACTCTTACATCAAATTTAGATGCCTATGTCACACACGTCAACACATTTCCTCAACGCTCAGCCTGACATGTTTGGTATCTTTGGATACTTTGGGGTCTCCGCTAGAATTCAAATTAAAGTTGGATGGTGTGAACAATGTTTGGCTGCACAGTGTGAGTTTGTAATGGTTGACCCTGGCAGGTCAGTGGAGTTTAGGGGTCAACAAGAAGAAATTACATTCTCACTTTATATTTAGGGTGTGCAGGTAACCACTCAGCAACTGTGACGCACAGCTATCTGCCTTGAACACATTTAACGTTACATATTTTTGGTAATGCAGTGTGGTTTGAAATTCCTTTTGATGGTGAAAGCATTTTAAGCCCACAGTGTGGCATTTTTATGTGGCCACCCAAGTTTCGGTACATGTTGCATGGACATGAACCCCTCTTAGTCATGAAAAGCACTTTGACAATGCGGCACCAGATTCCTATAATGCACCTGGTTGCTCCAGATCTGGGCCATATGTTGATTTAGCTGCTGTGTGGTTGTGAGTAAGCCCCTGTGGACCACCTGTGTTACATCTCATTTTGTAATTAAAAAAACATGCATCTCATTTCAAACCCGTTGACGACTGAGGGACTTTTATTTGCAACAAAGACTTTTGCAGCTTCCACTCTCTTTCCCTCCTGAGTGTTATGGCACACTGCTTCCCTGAAGGCTTACTAAC
Organism: Etheostoma cragini; assembly: GCF_013103735.1. Taxonomy (NCBI): domain Eukaryota; kingdom Metazoa; phylum Chordata; class Actinopteri; order Perciformes; family Percidae; genus Etheostoma; species Etheostoma cragini. The sequence goes on from NC_048413.1 coordinate 17,025,432, forward strand.
TCCAGCCATATGCTCAAGCTCTTTCAAGCTGTGATAAATTTCTTAGACAGAAGCTTGTTTCCACAATATACCTGTCCACCTCCAGGATTCCCACTCCAGTGCTTTCACTGAGTGAGATTTATTTCCTGTACATGATACAGTGAGTAGGCAAAATCATGTGGAGATGTCATCTCTGGTTTCTGCACATGACACATGTGAAGAAGATAACGTTGTGGGAAGAATTCAAAAGTGTTCTCTTGGTGGTGAAGACATATCCTTGCATTGGTCCAACGTTTGACTCCTTGTACCTTACCTACAGTAAATCTAAAACTTAAGTGACATTCGAAAAATAGATAGTCCAATGCATATTCATACAGAAAATGCATGCACAATTTGTAATTTTTATGTTGTCCGTCACACAAATGACTGTGTGCAAATATAAGCACACCAAATGTTATTAATGTAATAACTATTTATAAATGCACACACAAGTTTCTGCTTAGGTCTCAAAATACCAAGACAGGCCTGTTACTGGCTGTCATAACAAACAGATTCTGGCACTGCCATCAGGCCTGAAGTATGCGTCATGTTGACTGAAATAAGCATGAGTGACTGCTGTTGCTGCAAGAACAGCGTATACTTAGATAGTGTTCAGAGAAGATCCAACTACAACAATAACACAAGTGCAGAAGCCAACTGCAGGGGTGTTTGAATCATGAAAGTCCAAAAAGATATTCCGTGTCTTTGTCTATCGTGTTATTTTGGTGAAGCTTTGTCATTTTCAACACTAAGTTAATAAATTACGTATTACTTCATTTATTTCACGTCACTTACTTACTGACATTGCAGTATTTTTTGCACTATAGCCACCTCACTTTACTTTAATATAATGCCACTTTACATTTATTCAGTACTTGTTGCACATTGTCTCTTGTTTGCCTGTTGTTTGTTTGCTTGTTTGTTGGTTTGATTTTAACTGGAGAAAACTGCTGCTGTGACAAGGGAATTCCCACACAGGGGGAAGAACTAAGTATTATCTAATCTAATCTAATCTGAAGGTTTATTTTTTCCAAACTTTACTTTCTACTGAGTGAGGGAGTTGATATTTAAGCCACCTGATAAAGTTATTTAAACTTCTTTTCTCATTTAAATTCCCCCAATGCGGGAAGAATGTAATTCCTCCCTGAGGAGGTGAAAGATGCACAATCAGCAGCATTAACCCTGGCATTGATTACTGTAATGGAACACACAAACTGTAAAGTTCAAAGCTTTTTTCTTTTCAGCAGATGATGGAGTCTGTAAACCCAAAACAAAAAACTCTTTAATATGTTTCAATAACCAGATAAACCTTAGTGTATATGTATGACTAAATGTCTTTAAACTCTAACATGTTGGGATGATCTGCCGATTTAAGAGCCTCACACACGATGAACCGCCAAATCAGATCATTAAAAAGCAGGATAAAGCATATTGACTCGCTGACTGCTGAGCTATTTGTGGACTTTGACCCCAGATAAATAATTGGAGCAGTGAAGCTGGTGCAGCATCCCGCAGAATGCTGAAAATGCACAGAATGACTCAGCGTTCTTGGCAAGAGATGGCAGAGTGGACATCCATCACGCCACTACTACGGTCTGGTGGTAGCCTATAGGAACCTTGCGCCTGCCCTGACTATTGGCTCACTGGACAGGCAGAGCAGACCCTGCTGACTGCTAAGGAAAGTTTCCTAACCTTGTTCAGCCCAGGGGTCAAAATGATCTGAAGTGAGTTTGGGAGGAAGGAATATTTGGTGAAATCAGCCAAAATGTTTACCATGTCTAAAATTACAATAGCTGTCTCAATAGATTGTACTCCAGCCTCATTACTGGTGCCATGTCAGCAGAACAAGATGGTGTCTGCACCGCATCACATTAAGATGTGTTAGAACTGTTGGTACACTATGTCAGGTTTTTCTACCTCATAAGACCACAAACAAGGCCTTCTTTCAAGATGGTGAGTAATTAACCCAAGATAAATCCAATAACATAGAGAAAGAGAAACTGGTCTCTTCAGTGAAAAACATTGGGGTAAGGGATTGGGTTTTGCTATTGCTATTCTCATCACTGTGACTCTAGCGATCTATTGCTTTCTCTGCATGTGTAGTTGGATACGGATCAACATCTGTCAAGCATCAATCCAATTTACACATGTTGGCATCAAAAAGTTTGTATTAATACATTTAATTGCATTACATTTTTCAATAGTTTTTATGACCTCCTGTAGGTGAGTCACATAACACCATGTTGTTATATCTGCTTCTACTCTGGACATAAGCACAGTTTTTATTTATTTTTTAGCTCTTGCTGATATCACCATCCCTTGCCCTCCTTCACAAGCACCAGAGGTCAGGGTCACCTATAGAGCATCACCCTAAAGATTGTTGTTTAAAGATCCTTTAAGCATGTTGGCTGACGCAGGGACACAGGGATCTGCACACCAGCCTCTGGAGCTTGTAACACCCTCTGTGACCTCCACGTAAGAATTTGCAAATGCATATGTCAATACTAATCCCCGAAAGCTTTATTGGCATGAATGGAGGAGAACCAGCACTGCCAAAGCATTTCAGTACATCAATAAGCAGATGCTGATCCACAGTGATGAACCAACTGGCTCTTATGCAATAGTGTAATTGATGACTGACACAGCAGCAGCTCTAACTAGCACCACCTGTTGTCATCAGATGAGGATTTAGATATCGGTGACTGATGACTGTTTAACCAGCTGATTATCTCCAGGATTGGCATATGCAGATACATACATATACATACAAACACACAAAACAAGTGTTTCTTTGTTGGCGTACTGTATAAACACCACACACACACACACACACACACACACACACACACACACACACACACACACACCCTTAACTCATGAAACAGATGAGGTGGTTCTGAGGTGTCACTGTGCGTGCTTTCATCTGTCTGCAGGTGCTGTTGCTATGGCAACAATGGATAAAATTCTTGCTGTGAATCATGAGTTCACTGTCGGTTCACTCTCTGCCCTGAGATCAGGTCCTGACCTCCACGGGGGCTCTTGAGAATAATGTTTCAGGGAAATGAGATTCTGCCCTGCACATGCAACATGCATCTTTTTTTTTAACAACTTTATCATTCACTGCCTCTCAGCTTTCTCAGTGACAACCGAATCCTTGGGCCCAACACTTAAAATTAGAGAGCAGCTGTCCCTGGATTATCTTATCCTGAGACAGATTCCTTGAATAGCTACGCCAGAATTATCCTGACGGTGATCCTGACAGAGGAGGAATGGAGCTGGGATCCATTTTGGGTGGTTGGGTGTACGTACAGTAAATGTATTTTGAACTTTGTCAGTATCGTGGTAGAAGACTGGCATGAACGCTTGTTAGTTTGTCTTCCTATGCGAGGGCATTGTATTTGACCTCCACTCTCATTGCATATTTGTCAGGTTAAGGTTAGAATTTGGGTAAGGTTTATATCAGTGATTTAAGGTTATGGAATGAATGTTGTCTGGCTGTGTATTTCCTTATGTGAATTGACATGTCTGCATGTTGTCACTGAAATTGTGAAAACCATTCAACTCCAATTTTGGTATTTAAAAATGGTTGCAAGCGTCTCTGAGGGTTGAAAACCAATTACCGATTTGGGGTTTATGTAAACATTATCCATTTTAAGAATTAAAAAAAACTTTAGCCAGAAAATCATTTTTCTTCCCTGAAGAAGTTGTGGATTTGGATGTGTGCATTTATCTGTGTGTTTGTGCACTTGTCACCGGCAGTATGGCTGTGGGTGTGTGTGTGTGTGTGTGTGTGTGTGTGTGTTTGTGTGTGTGTGTGTGTGTGTGTGTGTGTGTGTGTGTGAGCCTTTTTACAGTGGCATCCCACAGGGCTTGGCTGGTGCTCTGTGGAAAATATACCCAAACCTCTCGTGGGTGTAAACATGTCAGGGGCTTTTTTTTAAACTGACAACCCTGAGCACAAATCACATCACATCAAGAGGGCTGTCGCATTATCTCTACATTGAAATATATGCAGTTTGGACCAAATCATATTTCACACCTATAACTGCATGGGGTAGGATTTTTAGGGGAGACACACTTTAAGTCTCTCATTCATCTCAGTCTGGGCTTCAACTGTACAGATAAGGCAGCACGAGGAGCATGTGGTCGTTAATGAGACTGTGTGATGCTGTCGTTAGTGCAGGAAAAGGTGCTGGATTATTGATGCCTCTGAGCTCCTCTGCTGGGCTCATTTCTGGTTGTCTCCTCATGGTGGAGGTGTTCTCACTCACCTCCAGCCTGGCTGACAGCCAAGTATGAATTACCTTCCCCATTTCCCCATGCTGACACTGCAGCTAGTGGCCAATGGCTACGCATTTTAATAAGGAGGCAAGTCTGGGAGAAACAGAGGAGGGATAAGCAAGTGGAAGAGAAAAGACAAGAAGACTCTGTGCGTGCATGCGTGCGTGTGTGCGTGCGTGAGTGCGTGCGTGCGTGCGTACGTGAGTGCGTGCGTGCGTGCGTGCGTGCGTGCTTGAGTGATTTGTGTTGGAAGAAATCGAGCGAGAAAGATAAAAAGACGATGGGGAAGAAGAAGAGAGATGAGAGGAGAGATGAAGCACAGCGAGTTGAAAATCAATAATTAAAAGGTCATGTGCTGCGAGAAAAAGACAGAGAAAGGGCGGGGAGAGAGAGAGAGAAAGAGAGAGAGAGAATGAGAGGGAGCGAGGGAGGGAGAGAAAGAGAGAGGGAGAGAGAAGGCCCTTTACTTAAATAATACCTTGATCCTTGATTAGCATGCAGCAGCCAAAGTCTCCTGCTACCTCATCACGTGAGGTCACAGGGGATGTTGGCACTGAGGCACCATGGAATTTATTCATGCAAAACTTTTTTTCAGTTGACACATTATATTAAATGCATATTCAGGTAGTCACCTAGTACATACTGATGGTGACTTAGACCTTATTCATAGGTATCTTTAAAACAGGATTGTTTGATTCAACATGTTTCATCCATGTAAAGATGTTGAATCAGACCATTTGTTCCGTTGTATTTATGGAACTACATTTCACTGATAATGAAGGATGAGGCTGGTTATATTCTGTACTTTTGTTGTAGGCCCATTAATGTCTTTTTTTCCATCTCTAGCTATTAGTCTCATGGTGGACCAATAAATTGTATACCATATAAGGAAACCTTAAACAACCGCAGACACAACAATGATGAAGGAAAGAGAGACGAAAACATTTGGTGAATAAAGCATGGTGTACTGGGGAATTGTTTTTAAAACATGGCCACAAATAGCAAGTTTTTGCTGCAGCTGAAAAGTTCATACTTACATTACTTACTTATTTGGAGAAAGTCATTGTTGTTTTTTGTTCTTTACAGATGGTTCTGTTAACAATGAGAAGAAGAAGATGAAAAAAGCATGAAAATTCTTTCTCAACCCGACTACAGTAGTTTGACATCAGCAGACATTTTATGTAACATTGCAACTTTAAGCTAACATGGATGAGAAGTCCTAAAAGTGGTGTAGATTTAATCATAACAGCTACTGAGGTCGCAATCTGATGAAGACCCTATGACACGGTTAAAAGTTCTAGGAAAAGCTAGCAAGTAGACATTGAGTTGGAATTTTCTTAATAAATCGTTTACTGTTTCCTTTTAATAGTCTGGTAAAAATGTAGTTTTTCAGCTGCACAAAAAAAAAAAATCATCCTGCAAGTCTAGGTAATCACATAAGAGTAAATCTTTCTAGTGGCCTTGAAATGATGGTTTCTCAAAAAGGCCAAGCTCAACCAAATCTGTAATTTTAATAAGTAATATTTTGGTATATTATGAAGAGAACTGAAACATGATACTCTGTCTTTGAATATGTCAGTCCTTATCTGGTGTAACTCTTTGTGTTGTTTGTTGTGTGTGTGTTGTGCAGAGTTAGTGTATTATTTGATCATCAAATAAATTCAATTCATCAATCAAATACCCCATGATGCATTTAGACAGCCAGTGTATCAGTAAGTGAACTAGCAGTCTATCTTGGACAAGAGTCAGACTTTTGTAAGGTAAAGGCCAAGCTCAACCAAATCTGTAATGAAAGAACATGATTAACGTACTGCATGCATTAGGAGCAGCTTTCCACCTTCCTAAGCATCAAACAGCACTGTTGTGTTGATTCTGATAAGCTTAGCCAGAGACTTCCTTAAAGGGACTAAAAGACCTCTAAAAATAATCACACATGACAAGCCTGAGGATCATGTGTTATGTTTTATCAAAGCTTAAAGTAATTTCTGGTTCCTCTGTTTTTTGTTCGACGGGAGCATCATGAACTGAGTTTGACCACGGGTATTTCAATTGCTCCCCGTCTGCGGTGCTGACTTATTTAGTTAATAATCGCTGATCTCAGTTAATGGCAGGCTAACAACCTAATTATGGGCAGCAAGGGAGCAGGATAGAAACACTGTAACCATGAGCCGAAGCCAAGCTGAATGCAGAGACCACACATCTGTGATTTAAGTGTATTTCATGAGTGCGAACTCTCCCACAGGCCAGAGGTCACCTTGCACTAACCTCCAGCTTATAAAGGTAAAGGTACTTTATTGTCACATACACACACATTTCACCCATCCCACAAGGGAGCAGTGGGCAGACATTTACAGCGACTGGGGACCAACTCCAGATCTGAGCCAGTGCCTTGATCAAGGGCACTGACTGGAGAACCTGTTTTTATTATACTTGGAAAAGAGTCAGACTTTTGTAATGAAAAGGCCATATTATAACAAGTGGGGATCAAACACTGTTTTAAGGAGAGATCATTAGACCCAAGTAAACTAAAGAGGTGAAGACTTCTGCTTTTTTAGGTCTTACATTTCTGGAATGCAGTATTTAACTCTTCCATTAATACTTAAAAAAAAATGAGGAGAGCTTGAGTTAATATTTTAAGTGACATCATGCTCGTCAATTGTAAATACAAATTCATAAAATATATGTAATCATGTAATAATTTATTTATTCTTGCACGCTTCCAAGATATTTGTGTTGGGTCCCATGCAACCTGCAGAATTCCAATCCCAATGCAGTCCTCTACATCATACTGAGTGGTTAATCATTGACGAATGATAACTTAACCATCATCTACCATTAATGAAGCATTGTGCGTACCTCCAAATAATGTAATGCATCATGCTGAGTTCAATCATTAACGTGTGTTTCCCTATAAATGAAGTTATACTATAATGCTCCTCATTAACTTCTCATTAACTCACAATGACCAGTGATTTATGAATACAGTAACTCCTAGTCTGTTTATCAGTAACTAATCATTAATGCTTGAGACCCAGTCATTTAACAAGATCTAATTAACTAACCAGTTCCTCATTCGTTCCTCATTCATTCCACAACGCATCATTTGCATATTTCTTCAAACGTAGGATTTTTGAAAACTTGTGATACAAAAAAAGATTGTGTTAATCTAAGTCATCAATTTGGGAAGTTTCATGGGGATATCTAGTTAAAATTCTTACCCTATTCATCTTTCGTGACTCTCCTTAAACTGGTTAGTACTGTTTTGGTTTTGCTCAGATATTATTTGATCACATAATTTAACAGATATCTGTTGTCCCAGCAAGTTCCAGGTCAGCTTGCTCCCACCTGCGCTGCACACTCGGTCAGAGACGATAGATTAGACACTGGCTCCAAGCCATTTTTAACCTCCTCCACTTTAATATCACCCACGCGCCATATGAGCCTCCTTCAAGGGTAATGAGGGAGCAGACTGCTCACTTCCGCTGTCTGGACAGCAGGTTTTCCCATACACAAACACGGTAACGCAGATTCGAATCACAGACATGTCTCAGCTTGGGGGTTGTTAAAATGGGTGGGCAACATGTGGTCCGCTTCTTTATTAATATCTGTATCCAATCTGTGGGTGTCCACACATGCAAGCGTTTTTGTGCATGTCAAGTGTTTAACGAAAACGAGAGATATAGATATGCCCAGAGATTAGACGTCAACACCAGTGGTTCCCAACCTTTTTTGTCTAACTTTACCACTGTTTTGCCATATGAACCAAAGCACCACTTTATTGACAGCACACATCATGATTTTTTAACTTTTAAACTGGCAATCATATTTTTCATTCAGTTGAACTGTCAATGTTTAGGTCAGTTTGGTCAAGTTTGCATTCACACTACAACTTGTAGTGTACTTGAGAGTGGCAGGGACTAGATTTTTTCATCAGTTTTTGCTATGTGTCTTTACCTTTTTAACACTTGTAGATAGTTCAACCATGTATCCAATGCCTTTAGCTTTTTTTAACATTTCCCAATACTTTTAGTTACTATTTGAAGTGTATCCATTACTTTTATGTCACCCGTATCCATTGCTGTTAGCTAACCATTTAGCAGTTACTTTTAGCTGTTTAGACTTCTCCGCTTGCCTGCAACAGCTAGTTTTCACACTGTCACAACATTTATGTGTTCAGGTGTCACAGCCAATATGTTGATATATCTTTTAAATCCAATTGTAATCCCTATTTTGTCAAATTAGTTGAGCTACTCTACTCTTTTTAAATACCCACCTGGCATCTGTAGTATCCTATCCCTCTGGAGTACATTTTCACTGCATCAACATAGCACTGTCCAACATGTCTTTCATCAGCTGCCATTCTCAGGGCTTTAATTTTGAGTGTTCAAAATGGGAGTATCTGGGGAGCCAAAGGAGCCAGCCTATCATGGATGACTGATTGCACTCGCTGTGACAGCCATGTCTTTGCCCCATCCCTAAACTCTCCAACTCCGAGGCAATAAAGCCAAGGAGGTGAGAGTTTGACACCAGTGTGACCCACAGTATGAACCCTACCCATGGCGTGTCAGAGGTGACCTTCTGTGGGGGTCAGGGGTCACTGTTTTAAAACAAGAACATCAGAATCATGGCATCCACGCTCTCTGAGCAACCTGATGCCCATCTGGAGGAATTCACGACACATTGGTGGCAAACAAAGTCATTTTCATTGACGAATGCTGATTTGTATGTTTGTTTTATTCTGTTTTAAATGTGCATAATGACTGCAAATCCAATCAAACCTATTTGACATCTGATATCAGGGATGACACTAAAATATAGCTCTCATGAGTATGGATGTGGCTGACTGAAAGCTTAATCTGCAGAGTCCTTGAGCCCTAAAGAGATGACTGAAGTATTCTGTGAGGTAACCGAGCCTCCATCTGTCAGATTCCCACTCACTCCTTACCATGTGTTGAGTGCTTTGGCTTATATCAGTGACAATGAGGTCTGAAAGACAGCGGAAACTGCTTGCTATTGAGAATCAAGAGGGCCAAAGAATATCCAGAGGCTACTTTAAAAACCAAGAGCGCCATGACACATTAGTGCTTCAGGGGAGATGTATATTTGAAAAAGAAACGATTTGATAATGAAGTGCATATGGAATATAGATCACAGACGTCAGAAAACGTTTCTCCATACAGCTTCTTTGTTCATAAACCAAAATAGGATTCTGCATAGCATCAATGAGGAAATTTTAGAAAAAACAGGGAAATAAATAGATGTAGTCTCATAAGGTAAACAGCAAAAACATCACTTTAGTATTGACAGGAATTGCAATGTGGCTTCTGATAAATGAGGGTGGGATTTGTTAAAAAAAAAGAGAAAACTGACAGGACGTTTTTCAGGACATATATAGTGAGAGTGTGTGCACATAGAGAAAGGGCCAGTGGTTAATAAATGACTGTGAGCAACAACCAAAGCTGTAAGATAAATGAGAGCAACTTAAGTGGAAAGGAATCAATCAGAGAGGGTAAGTTTTAAGTGTTCCCTGTGAAGAATGTATAAATTAGTCAGCAAAGGCTGCTTAAAGGTGCATGACTTCAATTCCCTGTGTGATTTGTTGCCAGACTCCTGCACATACAGACTCACTGGCTTTCTTTTTTTTCCCTGTTAAAGAACTTGATAACATCTTCTAAAGTAAGATTTAATTTTCCCCAGCCAAGGATTTAAAAAATGTATTCATGAGCAAAGTCAAGCAGACATCCATGCTGAAGCAGAAAAAAGATTGAAGTCTCGCTGTATTGAAATCAATCTTTCAGCAAAAATGTAAATTTGACTCTTTTAAATGCATGAGGTGACACACATTCAGATTTCATGGGGTATATCTTGCAGAGCAAAATCCTTTAAAATGAGCTCTTCCCTTGGGCCAATTAAATACTAGGGCACATTCTCAAAAGCATGCTGCTCTTTTTCTGAAAAAGACACCAATAAACAAATAATAAACTTGCATAATCAAAAACAAAATCAGTTAAAAAGTCATTATAAAAAGTGTTGACCTCTCCACCAACAACTCTGAGAAAGACCTGTCCTTGTAAGAAAATGGCATTTTCTGGTCACTGGGCAGGACAAGAAAAATTGCAGTACTTAAAGACACAAGCTGCAGTCTAGACACGAGACAGGAAAGAGTAATTGGGAAGCTGTGGTGCTTAATGGTCATGACCACTGTGATTCCCATGATAGCAAAGTCTTTTTCATGCTCCGTCTGCTGCCAACCACCCACCATGATTGAAATCTCTGACAATGTGATTCCTATGGTCAGTGACTGAATGTGTTCAACCCCCATCCCCCAGTGTATCCACCCTCTGTCCATACTGGCAAAGTGTATAAATGCGGCAGAAGGAGATAAAACTGGCGTGGAAGGATGCTGAATAATGTGAGCCGCCGTGAGGCATTCTGACCTTCGACCACCCAAATAATGTGGTGTGTCTAATCCCCAAATCCTTGTTCGGGGGCTCAAGAAGTGAGCTCAGTCTCTGAGACGGATGGCAAATAAGGTTGTTTTTTAGGGTGAGCAGTCATGTAAAAGAGGAAAACAGTGCTGGTAATATAGATAACTCATAACTTATACATTACATTACATTACTCCATCGTATCTAACTTATAAAGGGGTGTTTGTCAGTATTTTGTTACATTTTATAAACTAATTGATTAACCAAAAAGTAATGGATAGATAATGAATAGAATCATTAGTTGCAGCCCTGCATTGGCTTAAGCAGCATTTGATATGTATCTGTCTGAGGCCTTATTAGATAATTATTAAGACAAGACATTATGTAAATTTACAGTGGATACAAAAAAAACAGACACTCGTGCTTCTCAAACCTCTATTGCAGCATTTTAGAGGGATCTTGATCAGTTAATTGTTGATTGTTCGTTCCAAAGAGTAAAGAGTTTCCTTCTAAATTATCTGCTTTCATGTGACTGAAGGACTGAAGTCTGTAGGTTGTAATTAGGCCAGGAGTGAGTTTGCTGTAGTGCATGCTTGTGTCAGGTTTGGCTTACGATTATTTTCTTGGTTAGTTGTTTAGTATTGCCCTGAGAGCTCAACACATTGCAAATTAAGAAAGCATGATGCCAATAGACAAAATACGAGCAAATGAAGAAACATTTTTACCAACTTGATGACACATGTGCTTCATTTTAGAAAAGTGCTGAAAGAAGCTCACAACAAAACTAAAACTGTTTCCAAGGGACACTAAAAACTTATGATGTGCATCACTTTTTAATGGGACACTCGTTCCATGTCACTTGTTGCGATGGTTTGTGGATAATTAATATTTTAAAGTCTGCTGTCCTCTCTCTCTCTGTCTCTCTCTCCATATGAGAGGGACAGAGAGAGAGAGGACAGCAGATTATATATGCTATATATATAATATGCTAATAAGCAAAAGGCTGATGCTAGGTTGACAGCAGACATCTGCAACAATATTTGAATCATGTCACAACAATGTAAAAATTAGCCAAAAAAAACATCCCTGACGTACTAGCGAATTTAATAACTTTTTTCTTTCATTCGCAACCAAACTTGCACTTCGGCAATTGTAAGATGTGGTGTACTTCGTAGTTTTGCAAGCTGACATTTAAAAAAAAATCTGGGTAGAGTGAATAAAAACTTGGCTTAAAAACCGCGGGTTTGTGCAAGACATCCATGGTCCTACGTCGCGCTACTGACCGTTTACTTTGACCAATCAGTGATCTGCAGTGTTTTAACTCCACCTTTAAAGTAACAGCTTACTTGGAATCTTGAAAAAGTACCAGGTAATCTACTATCCACAACATAGAAATAACACTGATTATTATTTATTTATATCATCCACAACTTTGGTTTTGCTAATGAAAAACCAAAAAAGAGCAAGTTTGGATTCAAGCCGTACCATGCAGTGGATCAGCAGCAAATGAGTAGTAACAAAATGTGGAGGATGACAGCTTCAATAGAATGGTGAGAAAACAAGAATTACTGTCTTGGGGGAAATATAGGCTTTAGGCCTATATCAATCAAATCAACCTCTCTACACTTTACACGGTAATTACCAGTAAGCCTGTTCCCATAACAAACCGTCACCAGCCTGAGCAGCCTCTGGAGATCCCTAAAGGGCACTCACAGCAGTGTGTGAGATGGAGGAGGTCTGGAGGAAGTAACACCTTTCTGATCATTCATTAATGTCTTACACCTATCCACCAAGCTGCCATAGTCCCGCAGAGGAATGATAATGGCTACTCTGTCTCTTCCCTAGAAAGCTAGACATCTGTAGGGGAGGGGAGCACTTCCACTTTCTCTAGGCCACTTCATGTCATGTGTTGCCAAACTGGAAACAAACAGGCATTGTGCTTTAGCTTTGCTGCTGCCCTGATGCCCATAGACTGTCCCTGTTTATAGACCCATCACTTAATTGTGGCCTCACTCGGCCAAGTCCATTATCTGCTGTTTCTCTATGATAATTGCAACTACTAAGGCTGCTCTGAGCTCTGATTGTTGACCTTATTTTGTATGCCTGTGAAGGCAGAAACGTTACAAATGTTTCGCAAGATAAGTAAGTGTGTGGGAGTTTGTTTGAAACTTTTGGTAACGTGTATGTTTTCTTTGCAAAATTTTATTTTGGTCATTTGCACTTTTTTATTTGGGAGAAAGGTAATCAGAGCTCATGTTAACTTTCTATAAACCAACTAATTGCAAAACTTTCCATCATGGACTGGTGACCTTTTCAAACAAGCCTCTGATTCGTACAAAAACAAATTATAGTCACACATGTCTGGATTTGCATGAGTAGCAGACATACCAAAGTTCCTTAGTACATTGCAAAAATGGATGTAAATGCAGTAATTCTCTGATTGCATTCTTCTCTCCTCAGGGGTGCTATCCATATCTGAGGGTGTTGATTAGACAGCAGCCCCCACCCACATTTGCAATTCCCAGCCTTGTTCTCACATACCATGCACTTATTGTTGTGCCGTAGTACTGCAAGGTGAGAAAAGGGGCTACCTCATACATGGCCATTGTAACGCAAAATTTTAACAGCCGTGATAGCGACGCTGGTATTGTTTTCACCTTGTCACCATTGTGACAAGTCTCTTTCACTGTGGCTGCTTATTCTTTAAGTCAATCTGTGGAATAAACCTAGGGTGAAATTAGCATGGATGTAGTCCGACTTCAGTTTTACAATTCACATTTTGCCTGTCCAATGAATTAAACAACATGTTTAGCTTCAGAAACACATAAGCACTTTCACACATTTTAGTTTGTGATATTCTGGTAATTTCATGTTGTTATAGGCTAATATACATTTTACCATGCCTGGAATCAGGGGCGTTAGACTTGGGGGGACTGAGTACCCAGGACCCTCATGTGAGAAGGGGCCAAAAAGATGCTAGAATGAATAACTGTGGATACTGGGAGGGGCTCAAAGAAAACGCCTTTATCCAGGGCCCAGAACTGGTTGCACGCCCCTGCCTGGATTATCTTCCCAGGGCCTCCAAGCGGCATATGGGTCCCTGCTCTGCCACCCTCCACGCTGAGCATCTACCAAACCCTTTTAGATATCTGAGGGAGCTGATACCGAAAAAGTCTAATTTCTGGCCCACAACTATTAAAGACCATAGAAGAACTGTAAAATTAATTTGGTCTTTGTCTTCCATCAAATAGAAACACTGGGTCCTTGTTAACCCTTGAGTTCCAACTGTAAGTGCTCTGTTTAATTCGGTCATGCACTTCACATTCTGCTGATCACTGGACCTCTATAGCACAAAAAGGCATTTGACCCCCGCCTCCGGTCTTAGTTTAGCCGGCTGTGCTAAACTAGCTGCATGCGCTCACACAATAACAGTATTGACGTCACTGCCCATCGTTGGACACATGCTGCCTTCAGGTTCTCTTCATAAGATTCGGGTTTCTAAGCATTTTCGTGGTAGATCTGACTTGACATAATAGAAAAATATAAATGTTTTGGTTGACAGTTGTTTTAGAAAACAGGAGAGACAGATGTTTTCTAAAAGGTGAGCTTTAGAAAAGAAAAACGTTTTCAACACCTGTTGTTTAAGTCTTGGATTTATTAACTGTCCCTGGTGTTTTCACAGTCCAACAATTGGTCAAGTAGGCTACAAAAGGTTCTGTCTGAACAATAACTTAAGGGACTAAATTTGTGGGATAATCAAATCAAAGAAAACTGATAGCGTTGAGTGTGTGTAGAAGTGGCCTCAGAGATTTTGTATGTAAACACAGAAGTTGGGTGTGCTATATATCATCTTTGCAAACACATGATTATATCAGCTCTTTTAGCACACATGCCAAACATGCTGTGCAACCCAAATTCATGCAATCTGAGGAGGGAAGCAGAGTGGGCCTTTACATTTTGTTTGATTGCTCATAAACACCGGAAACTTGTTAGATTTAGCAACTATTGTCCAACCAATTTGGAATTTTGTCATTAACTGTTTTAGCCTACAAATCCCACAATTTTCAAACAGTATTATTTGTATAATCTTTTGGAAGCTATCTTAATTGGGATAATTTGGGATCTAGGGTTTAACTGATCTCCCATGTTGGATTAACCTAACCTTAAAAATTAGGCTACCTGTTATTAGGCTACCACCATTCCTCCTTGTCTTTTAGCAATACTTAGGCCTACTAGTTTTTCTGTGCTAGAATACAAACTAGCTCCAGATTGGCTGTAAAGTAATGTTGAGATATGATTTAAACATAAAGCTGGAATAGTAACAATATTAACCCATTTCAGATCCCCTGACGTTCTGGGGACCCAGGGCAGTTTCAAGAAAGGTTTTTTTTTGTTTAAAACAGGAAATTTCGAGTTCTTATTAATAATCAAAGACGGGGTAAATGTCTTTCATTGGCATTTTTACAGGTCAAATCCTCATCAGCGAAGTTAACGTCCTCACTCGCCTTATTTTGTCTTTGTATGGTGATTCAGTGGGTAAATTTGACATAAATACCTGTCACGGGGGACGCATAATTGCATTATAAACAAAGAACATATAGGCAAGGCTACTATTCAGTGCGCTCGGAACGTGTCTCACATACGGCCCACAGTCCCTGAATGTAGCAATCTGCAAAACTGCGAGAGAAGCGGTGATTGAAGGGGATAGCAGAGCGGCGGCGGCGACGGCCATCTTAGAGCTACCGTGGTAACCACTCATCTTCTGGATTTTATTTTTCTTGTTGGAAAAACATTCTGCCTGACTGACGAGGGAAGAAGAAGGTTGTGTTTTTTACTCCGCCGCGGTTGAACTCGAAGTCGGGATGCGGTTCCGTGGGAATACACAATTTGCATCCGCTGTCGGACTGGTCCTCGGACTATTATGTGCGGTGGAGGCAGCTAAAGGTAACTAAGCTGGGATTTATTTCTCGTTGTGTTGTGTCTTGCTGTAACGTTACGTGTCGGACAGGTTTTTTTGAAAACGTGGGGACTTAACGGTTCTCCGGAGCTTCATGGTTGTTGTTCCCAGGCGTTGAAAGTTAAAACTAACGTTAGCTCGGCTGTGCGGTCCTGAGGGATGTTCAATAACCTGCTCAGGGATGGTCAGCTCTGGAGCCGCAGCGGATGGATGTAGCGAAGTACCCCGGCGGCAGCAAGTGCATCCCGCGATATCGCATCAATTTTCACCTTTTAATAACCCAAAATTACACATTATACAACTGTTAACTGTTGTTATTTTAAATGTGTAAGATTGTATCCTAAAGCACAAAAACCTGAAGTAGGCTACTTTAGAGATAACATCAAGGCCACGAAACGACCCCCTTCTGACATCTGCATTCTGTCTGTTTGTGGACACTGGTGTCCTCTACTCACTTCTTAACAATTTGATAGAAGATTAAAAAATATATTTTCACCCTCTGCAAAGTTCCGAATCCACTCGTTTGTGTCTGATACCCCCTGTAACGGTACTAATCTAATCTATTTTTTAAAGATATCTGAGTACATTTGAATTAAGACTAGTGATGATATGTTTCTTAACCCTTCTTTTTTGATTCAGTGTTAATTAATCCACATAGGTGTTTTCTTCCATAGGCCTAATGCTTGGTTTAGCAACCTTGTGATCGCACCACGATTGAGCTTGGTTGGCTACGCATTGCAGATCCTCTTTACAAGCCCCTGTTTTGTAGGTGGATTTAATAATTTATGTGTTGTGATCACAGGCTTAAGTAAAATGACCTCAGTGTATGGGCCTACTTATTATAACCAGAGATTGTATAAGAACTGTAAGTGCAACTGCGCTCTTCATTTGCAATGTCACCGATGGACACCACACACTGAGGAGAGGCATGCCTTTATTTGCTGCAGGGCGGTCCACCTCCCTCCTTACAACAGCTCACTGCACAGACATGAACACCGTCACTGCACGAATTTATATACTGTGTTTTCACATTAAACCCAATCCACTGAGCTTCCTGTTTCAGGGTGTGTAAAGGCAGGTGCATATTAGTCACTGGCCATATTGGCATGCCTGGGCAGTCACTATCGCTTGAGGCGATGTTTAACCCCGTTTTATTCTGTATGAACAGAACATAAATGGATATATATATATATATATATATATATATATATATATATATATATATATATATATATATATATATATATATATATATATATATAAAACCATCAAAGTCTGAACAGGGGTTTCTAATCCAGCCATGTTTTTCCCCCCTGTTGCCACGTCTATCACAGCACGTGGAGGTTACCATTTGTAAAGCAGTAACTTAATTTCTTTTTTCATCAATCAAAAGGAAAAGGCCTGTAGCAGTTAGTCATGGTGGTAGAGTCGGAATCTGTCTTTTATGTTTTAGCCAACTGTGTGTTTGTAAAGTGCACCTGGTGACTTCCCTGTTTTTATCAATACATGAGACCTTGTGTAATCACCATCTTGGTGAGGGCTTATCTTTTATTAACCAAAGGTCACTAGCATATTTTGTGCCCCACCTCTTGTCACCTGCAGTCCAGCTTTACATGCCATACATGTATTACCAACCAACCTTTCAGCAGATCAGGATGCGTATGCTACTCAGGTGTTTCCCTAAGTTGTTCATGCTTTTGAATCCTCTAGTACCAATGTCTACAAGTTATTTGATTTTATTACTGGAGAAACAGACCAACCTTCAGCGCATTCAGGTGAATTTATCAGCATTGGCAAGAGATGTTGTGGTTCTCAGCTAGAGCTGGGCAAAATATCAGTATTTTATTGACATTGATGTACTAGATCAGACTAAATGAATTTTGGATATTGAAGTGTCTCTTTTCATGGTTTTAAAGGCTGCATAACAGTAAAGCGATGTAATTTTCTAAATTAACCCGGTTGTATTTTTTGCCGTTAACCACCTTTTTAGTCATTATGTCCACATTATTTATGATTATCTAAAATCCCATTGTGTACATTTTTTGAGAAAGCACCAAAAGTCAACCCTACAATGTTGCATTGATGTATTTGGTCAAAAATCTCGTGATGTTTGATTTTCCATATCACCCAGCTGCAGCTATTCACCTACTCAAACGTTTTGATACCCATCGAAATTCTTACCTAGACTGTATGATTCATTACACTGAGAGCAGTGAAATGTCAGTGTGTAAAACTAGTGCAAACATGTATCTTCTGTGGCAAGCCTGGTAAAGCCTCACAGCTTTTAACTCTTTGGTGTTGTCCACTGCTGATAATGTGTTTTTTTTTCTGAAGTTTCTCAAGTTGTCCATTGTGGTTTTTTGTCACTTGTTTTTTAGGTCTTGCCCATGTAATGTATTTATTTTTCTGTTTTGATCAATTATGGGGTGTCTTCATTGTTCCAAGTTAAACATTAGGTCTGCTGAAAATGCACAAACCTCCTCTCTAAACAAACAGCCAGACAAAGGAAAAGCTGGCTGGTGGGAAGTTTCTTGGCCCATTCATCATGAAATTAAATAATTCTATTTGAACAAATTGGATGCCCTGCTTTGTGTGGCGCTCCCCTCACATACATATTACAGGTTAGGTGCAAGTATTTGCTCGCAGTCTTCCTCTTCTTGCATTTATTAGAAAAGCCTACCATTGATCCACTGAAAATTACATGTCAGTGAGGCTTAGAGCAATTTATTATACAATACTTTTTTACTTTTCATGTGCAATACTCTGCGGTTGTTCTCTGATCACCGCTCATTAAAATACTCTGTTTATTTATATGCTCATGAAAAGGCATACCAAAGACATGCAGGAAAATATTTGACACTTTCTTTATTCTCACTAAAATTCCTTGCTTTTATTTGAAAAAAATATTTCAATGATTGTGATCATTACATCAACTAATTCTGCTGTAGTTTAAGTGCTTATTCACTGGCTTTTGTAAGTAGCCGTTAGCAGTTTTACTTACACAAACATTGATATCCGCCTTCAAAAATTAATATTTGTTGAAACCTACCTTATGAAACGCTCTCATCCCATATAGGTCCATTGTTTAGAGGATCACAGAAACCAAAACCTGGGATGACTGCCTGTTACTGTGACCTTGTTGACCCTGGGTTAATAAATATGCTCACATTTTCACATTTGTTGACACTCCGATTCCCCATTTTAAACCTTTTAGCTCCCAACAATCTGTGTGACGTGAGTCATCTTGCTATGTTATGGCAAACGGACAAACTATGTGGATGCACACAGCTGACAATGACTGCATTGTTTGGCTCTCCCATGCAGCTCTTGTAACACTGTTGTATCGTGTACCATCGTTCAGCGCCAGATTACAGACATGTTTCTCCTAAGGAATAACCTAAATAAATATCAACTGAACTGTTTTTCTGTCATTAGCCAGATGTCTAAAGATTCACTTTGAACATGTCATGATTTTTGTTGGCTGGTAAAACAAAATATCAGCTGTGGTCAGTGCATCACTCTAGGTGGTTTGGATTGATTGGACCTATTTAATTTGATGGTTAGTGGTAGAGCCGAGGTCACACCCTTCTACTTCTGGTCCATGGGACCTTAATTTGGAAAACATGAACAGGTGTCAACTAGGAGAGGCAAATTATTTTTTTATCCCGTTTGAAATGAGTAATGGATTACAAGTATGATGTTCGTCAATTTAAAACATAATTTTTCAACCGAAGAAAGTCTCAGTTTATTGTTAAACTGTTGAAGTATAAGACTGTGAAAACACAAACTATAATAAATATATTAGAAAGACTACAAACTTTAATGTCACATGGATGACGTCTCACTGAAGTTATGAGGTCTTTGTGTATCGTACCAGGGATGTAACGTTACTCAAATGAGCAGCATGTCTTGCTTATTCTTTTTAGGCTTTTCTCTTATGCTTAGCTGCTGAAAACACTTAACTGGATAAAATACATCAGTTAAGATAACGTTACATGTGTTGTGGAACAGAGCTAAGCTCGCTAGCTAGTTGAGCGTGTAGCTAGGTGACGTAAATTGTGTGAGACGAGAGATGAGTGGTTTGGATCACTGAGTGGTTTCACACAAAACGTAGTGGTACTCTAAGTTGTACGATGACAAACCTAAGGCTAAATGAGACTTTCTTTGTTTGAAAAATAATCTTTTAAATTTGGGAACATCATATTTGTAATCCATGGCTCAATACAAACAAGATCAAAAAATAATTTGCCTCTCCTCGTTCACCCCCGTTCAAATTGTTTCCCAAATTAAGGAACCCTGAGGTCCACCACAAGGGGCGGGACTTTGGCTCTCTATTTCCCAATGTTTAGTCACTACAAGAAAAATGGCTTTATCGTAAGCAGTCACTGGACACAGATGCAGCTAAAAGGAATCAGACCTTACATATCTTTGCATATTATACTGTTGTACCACATTATTTGCAGGAATATTAAGAGTTGTCCATCCAAGTTTAATTACAGTTTTACAATGTGTTCAAGTGTTATGGTAGTCAATGTCAAATATAGCATGGCTACAAGATATTGGCAGCCAATTAAAGGAAAATACAATGGAACACCAAAAAAAAACAACGATTTAATAGCCTAAACATTGTCAGACTTGGACAAATATGCATCAAATCTAGAGGAAGACCGGATAAAATTGGTTGATGGAAAGTTTGAAGAGAAAATCCCAAAACAGGCCTTTTACACCTTATGGTAAAGAAGTTATGAGCACCAAAGTGCCTTGGAACTGGCCGCATGGTGGCAATACCCACAGTCAGACGTAATCACACGCTCTTTGGGTTAATGCCTCCATTTAGACCTAATTTCATTTTAAACCTGTTGTGTATTTATTATAATATCCTGATGACACACCGACAAGATTGAGGTAATGAAGGAACTTTGCATTGTTGTAAAGTGGAATAAAACATTTATTACTGCTCCTGTGTTGTACAATATAAGAACCATATACCAAACATTTTACCCTGTATTGCCCTAAATAACAGTTTACTTGTCCTACACAGAGGACCTCTTCCTGTAAGTTAACGCTTCCATTTCTTTCTATTTAAGAGATTTCTCAGAGGAACAAAGGGCTTTTAGGCCTAGACTTCAAGGGTCGTGCTGTGACTAAGCACGTCACAATGTGGCCACTGTTCGTGGGATTGCAACTCAAGGCCCTCAAGAATGTGAATATGAGATAATCCCACAAAAGTGCTAAATTGTTGAAGCATTTATATTTGGTAATTTGCCTCTTAGTGCTGGAAAGATAGACCACGAGAATACTGGACTTAAATTGGGTCGGTGGTGATATTGATGCCTTCCCTGGCTGAATACTGAATGCTGAATGCAGTGAATCCCTGCACTGTTTTTACACTTTGATCACTGCTGCACTTCTGTATAACTATTTGTAAATAATCCGGAAAGGTATTCCATTGCACCTGGAATAGCATTGCAATATTTATAAGCTGTATGCAACGCAATTTCGTTCTGTATGCACTCTGTACATATAAAATGACAAATAAATAAAGTTGAAGTTGAAGTTGAAGTTGAAGTTGAATAGAGTCAGTGAACTGTCAAGAATGGGTCACTCAGTTTTGAATATTTAGTTGCGCCAGATGACTGTGAAGTTGTGTCAGCTTGCCACTGAGAAAGGAGTTTACATTTATGTAAGTCCTTGGTCCTGATGTTATACATTGGAACTGAAGAGCAAAAAGTAATATTCAGAAATGAAAACACCAATATGAGAAAGTGTCAGAATTTTAATTAATTTGCCCTTTATATAGTATAATGAAAAGAATTAGTTAAAAATCTGCTCAATTCAGTTTGATCAGTGATTTTACAGGAGCAGTATCTTGTGAAGATATTTCAATAAACTATTCAAATCCACTAAAATTGTATTAACAGAAATATCCTTTTTCTTCTTTAAATGCTAGCCAAATGAAATTGCTTACCTAATTCTGAAATCAGTATCCATTTCATTGTTTTACTTCTATTGCTGTGAGTGTAGTATAAACCAGAGCATTTTAATTTGATCCACATCTGTAGCTTATATGGCTGTGTGACCTCCTCCACGGAGTCCCATTGCTTCCAGGAGCAAAACTGGCACTGCAGCTCTTCACATTTGGGCGTGTCCACATTGAGAGTCAGGCTCTATGGGAAACAGGTAACCAAAGAGCACATATACCTGCCACAGGTCAGCTGTACCCGACTGCCTGCACAGGGCTCCAGCCGCCTCACTCTCACTTCTTCACTTTCACTGGCTCTTTTGTGCCACTCACACAGAGAGGTGATTTAGTTGCGTTCAAGGTTTTGCGACTCCCAACCCCCTCTTCAGAGAAGCACCACGGCCCTTGAGGGTGTTTTCGTTCTGTCGGGTGGCTGGGACTGCATAGAGGACAAACAAATGTTGTTGCCTGGCAGGGAAACTGAGAGGCTGTCCTGTGTGAGCAGGGTTTTAGGGAGTGAGGGCCTCTGGGGTCTGGGTTTCCTTTAAGGGTCCCTAGAAGAGTCTGCAGTCTGTGATGGAGGTGGCTTGCGTCAACAAGCTGAGAAGCTTGTAAGGCAAGACAAACAGAGAAGTGTGCCCACTGTTTGAGACGTTGAGCAGATTGTCCATTGATTATTTCTATTCCATGGAATTAAGAGAGCCACTCACCAGCATAATTAAAGTCATTGCTTGACTCAGATTTGCATGCACCTCATACCTTTGCCTTTGCTGCAATTACTGTTTGTCTCTGTTGGATATTTCTGTCTGACATCAATACGTCCTGAGCGGCTTTCTAAACTGCCATGAAGGGATCCTGTGGTTCTTGTTGTTGAAAGCTCTCCTTCTGGCGAGCACAGAGATTTTGAATAGTTAGAAATATGCCATAGCAGGAGTAGCCTACTGCTCAGTACATACTCTGAAGCAGTTGATTTAAGCGGCACATTTTCTTCTGTATTTAGTTTTCACAGTTTAAACTGATGTTCAAAATTTTCCAAGTTTTTTTTGGCGATCTCCCTGGAAACACCTCAAGGTCAGACAACCACCTGATCACAGATACTGCCTTCTCTTTTCTTTGGTGTACTGCTGCAGCTATTTATCAGTTTATTATTTGTTTTATTGAGCTATTTAGTCTCAAACAATAAAATGACAGCCTGCACACTCTGCTTGTAGAGCTTGCTGCCTCTTATGTCTGTGATCGGCAAATTTTGCTATTGATTGAAGTTATAAATAGAGTGTAGACTGGTTATTTAGAATTTTAAATCAAAGATTATCACATGCACCAGCCGCTCAGCATGTGATTTATGAAAACCTAACATTTTCACACACTTTCATAAGTTGCCATGAGAATGGGCTGTCCAAAACACACAATTTACTCTCAACGGTTTATTTGATATGAGCAATACTTTGGGGTATGCCTGAGGCCTAAGTCTTTCCATTCCTACTTCTGTGCACATGACCAACAAAGAACCATGAACTTTCAAGATAATAAATTTTTAAAATACAAACACAGGCCGAACACACTGACCACGTCCAAATGTGGTCTGAGTGATCGGATCCCAATGCCTCCTCAATGCAACCTGGGTGAATTCCCACCTGTACTTCGAGCTGTCCACGTGTGATCGCAGCACTGAGCGTGGATTTTAAAACAAGGTAAAAATGGGGCACAAGTCACCAGGTTATAAATAAGTTAAAACTTGGACTATCATTGCACTAATGAGTTAGGTGCTGCTCAGTAGCTGATTTCCCTAACAGTGAGGTGCAGTAGAGCTTCACATTTGCATTATCAAAGAAGATAGAGGCGTATAGGCTGTCAAACATTAAAAGTTAAGTATGAGCTAACTTGATGAAGCAGAGCTCTCTACAACGTGTCACAGGCCTGACACTTGGCTGCACCATCATCATTACACAACACGCCCTCAGAGGTTCCTAGGCATTATCAGGCTTTATCTGATAATTACAGACTGATCATCTGCTGCTACAATCTGGACAGCTGTGGTGCATTTCTCTGGCTGTCCCTGGGTGACCAGTAGCCTCTAAATAGTCTGGTATCATCGTATTTGGTTAAGTCCATGGCAGTAGTGACGATTATACAGTAGTAGGACACTTGTAAAGCTGTAAAGTGTTGGGGAGGCAGAATGATTTTATTTCCCTTCCATGGAGAAGAGACATCACAGCAGTAGCATGGAGGCAGTGAGAGTGTGTAAAAGCATTCTGTTGAATCTCAGGTTTAACAGGATCTATTGTGGACCTAACATTCTCGCAGGAAGTAATTCTTCACGGTTAATCGATCAAACTGTAAAGGTTAGGCTAGAACGAGCTAACCATAAAGGGCTTTGTCTTTGTGAATGGTCAGGAGTGTTAGTAGTTGTCTGTGAAGGTCATGGAAGAAGTCATTGATGGCATAAATAGAATCTTAATTCTGTGGGAAACACTGAATAACACATCTGTACCAAGGTATTGAATTTGGGTATTGAGAATGGTGGAATTTTACCAGGTAATGGTATTGACTTTTACATTTCTGATATTGTGAAATGCCTACTCCAAACAAAACCCAGACAGAATACACATACACTCAGTTGCCACTTAGTTACACACCATTTATATCAACAGTGATCGGCAAAAAAAAAAAAAAGCTTTCTGTGTAATTCAAATCTACACATTCAAAAATTGTTTTAACAACTACTACAATCTTCGTGAAAGTAGGATTTATTGCAGGCCTGTATTAGACTGTATTATTATTATTTATAATTATAACAAGACATACCTAATTAAATGGCAACTTAGCCTACTTACAGCAACATAGTAGTAAATACATATATATTTCCCTCTATACTTCACAGGTACTTGTGCCAATAAAACAAAAACAAGAGAAGACAGCAGGTTGAAAACTCAACTTATATACTTTTTTTCTATACATGACAAAGCATGCAATATTTTAATACCCAGTTTATTTGAAAGCATTAATGGTCTCTTAAGATATGCACTCTGGTTTAAAAGAGTGCACAGTGCCTGGCGACAGAGACATAGAGCTGATCAGTAGATGGCTTGGCACGGCACAGCTTGGCACACAGTCACAGGTTGTACTTTATCTTTGTCCACCTGTTTTAGAGGAATTCCGCCATGTTTCAACCCTTGCTCTCTCTCTAAAAGTTCATGTTCCTCTGAGTTCTCCCTCTGTTTTTTTTCATTTGGTCATCTTAAAATGGATTCCCGTAGCTGGCGGGACATCTTTACTAACATCATTATATCATGCATAATAAAGTTTTGGCAGCCTCAGTTGACTGTTTGATGTCTTGCCCATTGCTTGACCTTGTCAGTGAACGAAGTACATGCATCCCATTATAGGATTAAGTGTCATTGGCTTTATTTGCTGCGTAACAGGATTGCATACCAGGTAGTGTGTTGCCAGGATGTAAGTGGGTCCGGTAACCATCCATATGTGCTCGTACAGTAACAAATTGATATGTGTTTGTCCGCTGCGTCTGACACATCTTTCATTTCTCAAAGGCTTCTTAGATGATTTTTTTTGTGTCTGTGTTCGCTAGATCTGGGTTTAATTTGTTTGGTAGTGGATGCAGTATATAGTAGGGTTCATTTGTTGTTGGGCTTCTAAAAATAAACTTTTTTTTTTTATTTTATAAAAAATTTATAGAATTTATAGAATTTATATTTAGAAAAAGATTTATTCTAAATCAGCAGCGTAGGATGACTCTACAGGATTAATATCAATTATTCAGTAGGAGGCAAACATCAGCCCATTATATCTGTGTATTTATATTGTGACTTTACATCTAATATTTATACTGAAGCCAGAGGTTTCACTGTGCTATAAATAGATTGGTGTGTCACTGTAGTCCACCCCTTAAGCCCACGATGATTGCATGTTTGTGCACTGATCTAAAATCTTTGTAGCTAGAAGAAAGGGTCTTTAGTCAGTTTGTAGCTGAAACAATTTATCAATTAGAAAATTAATCTGCAACAATTCCGATGATTATTAATTTATTCTTCAAGTCATTTATTGAGCAAAAAATGCCACCCATTAAAGGTGTTCTCAGAGTCTTAATTTGTAGCATTTGCTGGGGACTGTTGATCAGACAAAACAAGTAATTTGAAGATGTCACCTTGGGCTCTGGGAGCTTGTGTTAAGTGTTTGTCACAATATGCAACATTGTGCAAATTAATAGAAAATAATGGCTAGAATAGTTTTAATGAATACAATCGTTTGTTTCAGCCCTACATGGGATTAAGCCAATTGTGACACAATTCAGGCCTATTTTAATGGATACCTAATAAGACAAGACAATATGTCAATTTACAATGGATACAAAAGACTAAAGACACACACAGCCCTTAAAATATCTCAAGCATCTTCTGCAGCACGTCAGAGGGAACTTGATCAGTTTAATGTGGATTATTTGTTAAAGTCAAGAGATTCTTCTTGAATTATCTGCTTTTATGTGAGTGAACGACTGAGTGTGCAGGTTGTAATTGGGCCAGTAGTGAGTATGCATCGCATTACATGAATTGGTTTCCCAATTAAGTCAAATTAAGTAAAAAGTCTTCCACACTAAACCTCCTCAGTGTTGCAGCAGCGGGCCTCTTTCCTAATCCTATTTTAATCTTAAATCCCAAAGCCTCCCCTCCTGCAGAAAAACAGCTAGGCTCTACCAGATAGTCTCTCCTTTATAATCATAAAAAAATCTTATCTTATAGGTAGTATGTAATAAATCACCTTGTTTCAAAGAATAATGGCGTCTGCATTTGTGCAAATATAATGTCTTTGTTGCTTTGTGTCAAATGTTCACAGCACAACAAATGTTCCTCCCATTCACTGCAGGCTTGCAGGGAGATGATGAAGCAATCTTGTCAAAAGGGCCTTGTTGGCAATTTCACACATGTATGTGAGAATTTCACACTTTAAATTTAATTGTGCTTTAGATTTCATTTAATGCTACGTGCGTGTGAGTGAAAGGGGCTTTGATTTTAACGTTGGTTTACGGGAGTAGTGCAGTTTGCTTTTGTATTCGCCTCCCAGATCTGCCGTTTTATACCTTCATCTGATCCGTGTCACGTTGTTTTGCTTCAGTGTGCCATTTATATTTCCTAGAGATGCACCAATTACAATTTTCTAAGCTTGATTCAGACTTTTTTTTTTACCGGTAATCGAACTCCATAAAATAGAACTACATGAATTACTCCTGGTGTGGGAAATTCACACACATTTAAAGTGCAACGTTATGTTAGAACCATTTCCTCCTTTTCATCCAATATCCAATTAAAAGAAATTTGATATATTTAGCAAACTAAACTTCTGTATGAAAACATGTAATGCATTTGTTCCAAAGGCCATCCAGAAGGTAATTGTTAGAGTACATGTGTGAGAATAGGCGGACATGCCCGGAAAAGCAGTCGCGTTTGGAACGTGGCTTACTGTAAACAGTAACACAGCGTTGCTCTTCCGTTTAATGTCTACAATACGTTTTATTGAATACATTTATTCTAGTTTTGTGGGAATCAAACAAAATAAAAAGACAATTTCTGTGCAAGAGCAACTTGTGAGTTATTTGCATGCAGTGTGGTGTGGTCACTAGTGTCTGCCTCGTCATTTTAAGAGACGCTGTGTGACGTGTGAATTGATATCAAGCCATGCCCAGCAGCTCATGATACAATGTTAGACTGCTGAGACTTTTTATTTTATTTTCTCACAAAGGTAGCTATGAGTTTGAATCCAAGTTGTTAATTCATTATTTTCCACTTTTAAAAGGGCTAAATGCTTTTCTACGTGACATGTGTTAACTTAAACAGGCTCCGAAGACGAATAGATGTATTCAATCAAAAGTATTATGGACATTAACAGGAAGAGAAACGCTGTGTTACGGTTATCCTTAACAGCAAACCCCGTTCCAAACGCAACCGACAAGTTCCCTCAGACTAGACTCCAAAGACAAATCAGAGAGGTAACGGACACATCGTTAGGTTTTAACATTTTAATGACCACTTAACAAAAAGGCTTTCATGCGGACAGCTACGTATTCTCTTCCCGCTTTCAACAGCTGTCGTCGCTACGACAACAACGGATGCATTCGGCTGACGGTCGGCAGTTAACATGGTCTCTCGTTAGGCCGGAACACCGGTACCCCACGTTATGGCTCCATAGCAGACATTTTTGTAAAAATAGGCTAACGATTGTGTCATCAGTACAGGACAAGCTTGCAGGCAGTTTTGACTGACATTAGCTGTTTAGGTTTAATTACTAATGTTAACTAGCATTTTAGTAAGCAATAATTAGCCTGTGTCTGTGTTATCTCCATATCTCCAACATATACCTACGCTCTCCGTCTCTGCAAGATTCAGAATGATTGAGATTTCTCTTGGCACAGTTACGAGAAGACTTAAAACTTTCAGACAGGTTGCTCATGTCATCTACGTCTTCAAGCTCACCGGAAAAGTGCTTCCAATAGACTTCACTGATCTCCATCCAGAGCAACGGGATCCGATGGTATTGTTCTTTAACTGTTCGAGGGATATCTAGCCAGTGGAAATTGGGTGTGTGCGTCCTTGAGAACTCGTTGTATATCTTATGTTGTCAGTTCATTTTTAGCTGTTGATTTCGTTGTTTGTGTTTTTACCTGCTAGATAGGTTGCACGTGGCTGTTGATTAGAAATAATGGCAATTGTTGAGCCCCTTTGCTCACGTTAGTTTTTTATGTGCATTATTTACACGCTACAGTAGTTACAGATAATGTAAGATATTGTAATTGATAGTGGGTTAATTCCTTTGCATTGTCTATGGTAGCCTTTACAATGTTATTTATTTACAGCATTTGACTGGCGTAAAATTGGCAAATGTCTGACTGACCGGCATATCACCACTCATGGCCTATTAAGTAAAAATCTGCCAATTCCGGTCACCAGCCGGTCAATCGGTGCATCTGTAATATCTGCATCATCTCTTATTACAATTGATCTGTGCTGCACATCTCAGACCATTGTTTCGAATTGGTGTCTTCTGTCAGACTTTGCAACTTCAGAGCACAAAGTTGATTAGCTGGGACTGAGTTGTCTTACTTCTAAAATACAAAGATCATTTTTTCCTGTGCCAGCAGGCATTTGTTGTTTTTAAAGTGGATGAAATGCACTTTCTATAGTCAAACGCTTTGTCCAGATCCTTGCTCATCAGTGAAGGTGGAGATAGATGCTACACAAATGGACATATTACTTTTTAGATGTATGGAAATTGCATTTAACTTGACCAGATAGGAAGGGCACAGGCAGACAGCCTTCTTGGTTAGTTCATGTGTTATTGGTCAGGATTAGGCCAAATGTTTTGCATACACCTGCAGGAGCTTTGAGAATGCAGCATGATGTTGTACCATTCATTGCCGTCCTGGAGCCTGTTGCACAAAACAAGATAAGGGATTAAGCCGGGATATTCCAGTTATCCTGGATGAATTTACAGAACCAGGTTGAATTAAACCCAGCTAAGTAACCATGGAGATTTATTCTTTGTGGCTAGCCCGGTCCAGAGCAGGCTAACAGCCAGGCTAAAATAAATCCTGGAGTCTCATGTGTTAAATCAGCTGCCGCTCTGATCCAAAATAAACGTGTTTAAATTATTCCTTTGTCTTCTGCACGTGTTCTGCTTTATTTTTATTAACATGTATTATCTGTCACTGTTGTTGTCAGGAGTTTGATTTAAACCCTACTATTGCAGTTGT
Source organism: Etheostoma cragini (assembly GCF_013103735.1). Lineage (NCBI taxonomy): Eukaryota > Metazoa > Chordata > Actinopteri > Perciformes > Percidae > Etheostoma > Etheostoma cragini. Next base: position 17,054,837 of record NC_048413.1, read on the forward strand.
TTAGATGGTTAGAAATGGTTTTACTGGCACCCAGATGCGGAGTTGCAATCGGGAGAGTCTGGACTTCCCAGTGGGACGGTAGTGTTTTGAGGCTCCCTGCGTTCCAGAGATTAAATGGGACAATGTAGCGATATTCCCAGATGATATTAATGGCAGACTGGTCAGAGACCAATACATTCATGATTTCATTTTCTTTTTGCTTGTCCTTCTCTAATAATGAACAGTTTGTGTTACTCCTTAATATGTAGGCCTAATGTTTTTTTTATTGTAGGTTACTTTGGTTTCATCACCTTCTCAATAAGTCTCACATCATATATGTATATGGTGTAGTTTACATTCATCACAGGGAAGCCGTGAACGTGCACTTATCCCAGCAATCTACACCTGGCTTGACATAGTTTCACCTTCTCATCCTGGCTCGCAAACGTGTAACGGAATAAACCGCGACGAGCGGATCACACTAAGTCAAGCTGCGCTTTTCCACTTATCCTGGATACCTCTATTCTACTTTTGTGCAACAGGCCCCAGGTTCAGTGCACCTCAATGCTGAAGACGCCCTGGCTAACACTTATTGTGACACTATGGAAGCTAAAGCAGATTATTGTACTAGTCTGGCCTGGTGATCCTTCTAAAGGCATCCACTTCATCTCAAGTCACAAGACACACAGTAAAGGGGCGGCGGTGGCTCAGTGGGAGAGTGGTGACCTGCCAATCGGAAGGTTGGTGGTTTGATCCCTGACCCTGACCCATATCGAAGCCACAGTGTATGAATGTGTGTGAATGATGAATGATTCCTGTACTATGTAAAAGTACTTTGAGTAGTTTTTTTTTTTCAATACTTTTTAACAATTTCCCGAAACTCTTAACACAGTTAGCACTACATCTGCATGTGTAAGCTATAATATTAACACATTTCTTGTTGCTTTAACACATAATGCATACAATTACCACAAATTTAAAATGCTTAAACTCCTTTTACACACAAGCTCAAACAAGACCAAAATAATTCATTGCATCACATCAATCCTGTACAAGTCACATTATTTGCATTGATTGTGTAATCACTGAGAATTACACAAAATTATGTGAAGACACTTAATTTGTGTCGCTAAATTGGATTTGGCAGACTGACATTTAAAGTTGCATGAAAACATCCTCATCATTTATGCTTTTTTACATTTTTCTTTTATCTGGTTACAGTTTGAAGCTCATAATATAATTGTGTCACATTGAACATCAGGCGTCTTCGTATTAGTCAGATAATGAGTGAGTATGTTAAGGCTTTCTGCAGCATGACACGGCTGTGAATTGAATTTTACTATGCAAAACACATTTCAATTAGGATTAAACTGTAAAGACTCACAAAGGAAAATCATTTTTACTGCCTTTAATTTTGGGCGTAATGTGTAATCTAAGAGGCTTTTTGTGTCCGCTGATGATAAAAAAGTTTTTGCCTAGGTGTTTATTTTTCAGAGGTTAAAATAATCAAAATTGCAGTCCATAATATGGCTGATTAACTTACCTGTGACAAAAGTAAAATCTGAAAAGAATTACCGTTTTTATTATGGCATAGGCCTAGGTATTTGGTATATTTATAAAAGTCAACATGTGTGTGCATTAACTCAGATAAATAAAAATAATTATTGTGCTCTTGGACAGCGTTAAAATCCAAGTGCTTTTTGTATAGTCCTATAAAAATAGCATATATAATTTGCTCATGAGTGCTTTTTGTTGAATAACAACAGAATAGGCCTTATAATAGCAAATATAGCTGTTGGAGGCTTTAATATTTAAGAAGCATAGTGCAACCTTGTGCTGCAGTGGAATAATTATTCCTAAGAGGAGAACATGCTCACCAGGTGTGTAAGTGATGTTTAAATGATTTGCTAAAAGTAATTATTCTAGTCATTATGCAGTCTTATTCTCATAAAACATTAATCAAGACTTAAGCCATCACTTACTGTCACAGCTTTGTTTGCAGCTTTCTTAGCACAATAATTTAGAATCTTGGAAATTATAGTTGCTACAAAAGCTCATTAAGACTATCAGCTCCACACAACTTTCTCAGTATTTCTCAGTATGGCTATGTTTAGAAGATTGTGGCATCCGGTGACTTTCCCGCGCAAAAGCTTGAGTGAAGATATTACCTCTACTGAAGAGTCCATCATGTATTTTTAATCCTCTGTGTCCTTGTTGGCTACTAGTAACTGCGTGAAGGAAGGTGGTGGGCGCGTACACAATCACAATCACGGACGGCTTGTATCACGTGGATTACTCAGAATTCCTCATATGAGCAACAGAACTTACGCACTATAGTTTTATGCTATATCAAATGCGTTGAAATAAAATGATACATAAGCGCCTATAAAACCACTGGCAAATTTTGATGCTTCATAAAAAGCTATTTATTAAAAAGCTCATTGACAACCCCAGATTAATTATTACATAACCAGAACAGTTTCCTGCCCTTGTCCGGGATTTCCCACCATTTATTGATTAGGCTATCACAGCAATTCATTGTAAGCATGGATTAGCTTTAATGCATGACGTGGCCTCATTGAATTTATCAGACTGTTTACATTAAAATGACCTTCTAAATAAAGGCAATGGGGTTAGGGTGAGGACAGAAAGGCTGCATGTCTGAACAGAGCAAATGATTTAAACAAGCTCTGAATTCCCTACATTCTTCAGTAGCTTCATCTTCTTTGAGAAAATTATGCAATATTTTCAAAGATTATACTCAATCAATGTGATCAAGGAGTCAAAAAGAGGAGCTGCTTGTAAATAGGTCTTGCATAAAGCAATTATGTAATGGTTGCAGTCTATAGCTCTCATTATATTAGGCTAAATATGATAAATATGTAATATTGTAAATATAACAAAACATGCAATTGTGCCTGAACTAAAAGTATCATTCCAAAATATTGTCAAATAGTTGTGTCTATATATATATATATATATATATATATATATGTGTATGTTGATGTACAAATTTATTGGTTGCTTGAATTCTTGTTGTAACTCTGTCATTTCACATCTGAACACATCCGATCAGTGCTTTGCGATACCAGTCACCCTTGTGGGATTGCTGGTATAGCTGTCTTATTTAATTGGTGTCTGTTTCGTGTATCTGTATCTTTTTGTTGTTGTTGTTGATGTTGTATTTTATGGACAGTGAGTCTAATAATAAAGACTATCTATCTATCTATCTATAAAAATCTGGAAATACTTGCTTATGTTGTTACCGTCTTGTCATCAGGAAATGTACCGGATGGTACATGGTACACTCCCAGTGTATGTATTCCTCACAGTGCACTGTCAGCCAGAGTTAGCATCTTTGCAGATCAGTAGCACAGGAATGCCATCCTCACGTCTTGCTCTGGAGTGAGCACATATTGGCTGTAAGAGAGCTGCATCTCCCCTGCGTCAGTGCTGTTTTGTAAGCCAGCCCAAATATGTCACTCACTGCAGCTTTTTCTGCGGCCACCAGCTACAACAGAGTCCTCTGCAGCTGGGATGCTTCCCAGGCCGACTAGTACACAAGGCTTTGAACAACCCAACTTTGGCTCCACAAACCGGCCTGAAATTCATAGCCAGAGCCTTTATCATACACGAAATGTCCCTGTAAAATGCCATTAACTGATGTGGATTGTGGTTCTGTCTGTGTCTTGAAACATTACTGGCGTAGAAAGTGCTTTCCTAAAGCCAGTTTTGAAAGAATTTGTCTTCAGTTTGGATAAATTGAACCATCGTATATTGTATTTAGGATGGAGAATGATTGATGTGCAATGGAAGTTTAAGAACAGTGATTGCTCAAACTCTGCACAGTCTTGGTCCTCCTTGGCTCATGGTTTCTCGTTCCTGTCGTGGCTGATCCCTTCATTGTGCGTGGTCGGTGCTTCTAAAACAATATTAAATACACCTAAAACATCATTAAAAATATTCTTAAACTGCATTGGGAAGGAAGACAAAAGTGATAGTAACAACTTGAGAATTATAAAAAACAAATTGCTATCTAGTGGCGGCAAGAGAAAAACAAGTTGCCTTTAAGGACATCTGACTTTTTTTAATTTAGACACTGACAATTCCTCTCTCTGTTTCTCACAGTCAATAAACACAAACCATGGATCGAGACGACGTACCACGGGATCGTAACGGAAAACGAAGACAAAGTTCTTCTGGACCCTCCTCTAATTGCACTGGACAAGGATGCTCCTCTACGCTACGCAGGTGAGAGAGGAGGTTTAACGATGCTGCTGCTGCTGCTAGTCCTTACTCCCTCAGCTTCACTTTCCTTGGAATGACTCATTTCAGAATAAATGAAAAAGAAAACATATTAATTGCTTTGTACTATTAAAGCTTTAAAATTGTAATACGTGTAATGTATGCAGACAATCTCTTTTCATCCGTCAATAATGCAAATTTCATAGAATTGGATTCATAGATAAGGACATTTTAATGTTTAATGTATCATGTTTAATGACATGTAATCTGTTTGCCGATGGACTATTCATGAACAGAACTAATGATTCTTTTAAACGAACCCCCAAAAAAGCTTTAGAGAAGATCCAAATACAACCTCCAATCTAGCCTCAGCATAATGCTTTGAAGTCACGAGTATGTCATGTTTAATACAGTGAATTCAGGGTATTTAATTATTTCTGTAATATTTAGGTTATATTAGAGGTTAAATGTTTATTCAAATCAAATGTTCACTTAGTAGTGAAAGCGTGATCAACTTATTGTTGAATTATCATTTATGCACTCCTGGTTGTGGACTAAATGTTACTCAATGGCGTTCTGCACCTTAGACTTTTATGACTGGCCAGTCATACTGACATACAGCTGGCTGCCATATTCTCCAGATTGGCCCTTTTAATATTCAGATCAAAATACTCTTTCATGTTTCTGTTTTTTCCCCCCTTACAGTGGAGAGGCACAATTAGTGTGCTTTATGTACCAAGGCAGCATTCACTCTGGGGGTTTTGATCACACCAGGGTTGAATCTGGCCAGGATTCAAAACACCACAGCACTGGAAGTGATTTCCTACCATTTCTCATAGCATGAGTTGTGTGATCCTTTGTCTGCTAGTCCATTCACACTCAGCCCTCTAAGTACTTGATATGACGATTTTCTGCAATCTCAGATTACTTCTCTGATTTAGTAAGTGAGGCTTTAACATCCACTTGCCTGTCAGAGGAGATGCCAAATGTACTATTCTTTACAAAGTTATGTAAAATCTCATAGTTAGTGTTTGGGCTTTCAGCACGGAGTTTTTAAGGTGGACAGCTTCAGCAAGAGGCCCATCATTTCTGAACGGCATGTAGTTGAATAATATGCCCATTCTCTGCATGTTTGTCTCTTTTCACAGTAAATTAGCCTTGAATACAGAGCTTGGTGCTCCCACTCCTTTCAGCTGGGGCTCCCTTTTTGATGAGCAGGGCTTTGCAAATGTACTTGTAATGTTCTTGGGAACTAGCTCTCTCAAGACGGAGCAAGCAATCTGGCTTCACGTGGCAACAAGGCTAACCAGTTCTGTCTCGCCAGCCTCCTTCTAGTCACTAGTCACCACATCTGTGCCAACACAGAAGGTTTACCATGTAAAGCTGACCCACAAAAGAAGCCCAATCACAGGCTCTCAAGTCAGATTAGTGTGAGTATTTAAACATTTAGCATTTAGAACTGTATGAGTTTGTGTGAGTATTTAGAATAATGTGCTGTGGGACTAGCTTTAATTTAGTCTTTATCTGTTTTGGTGAGTTCATTCAGGCCGAGGGAAATCGTTAGGCTAAGGTTAACTTAGGCTCTTGCAAACTTGAAAATAAGCTCTTTGTTTATGGATGACTGTGCTCTAAATGAAGCAAGGAACACGAAGCAGGGAGCATTTACCCACCAGATCTGGGTTATTTGAGTCACGTTGGAACATTAGACGTCCATGTTTCTGCAACACAGTTCCTGCAAATGGATGCCAAAGAATATGCAGCATATACATTTATTAACCACTTAATATTATCAGATCATAATCCACTGTATTTATTTAGTGCCAGTGGTTAAATGACCACTGCGGGTCAAGCCTGTAAAATGAATACGTAACAATCATTGTGATGGCTGACCCGGGCTGAGCTGAGAGGCCTGTGTGAGCAGTGAAAAGCGGAAGAATTCCTGAAGCCCTGGTGTGATCTGGTCATTAGAGCTGTGTTAAACTTGTAGCCTCACAACTCCCACTGCATGACTGGCCCTGAACACCAGTCTCTCATGTGAAATCCATTTCTAATTGTTTAGTAGATGAAAAACAAATTAGCAGGTCCAACCCACTGGAGACACTGACAGGCCTTTAAAACAAACACCCAAGCAGAAAAGGACTTATTTATTTGTTCTCCCAAGTTGCATCTTATCTTGTAGTATAGATTTTTAATTATGAAATTGAATTAATAAATCCATCCACTAGTTTTCCACTTGAACACTCTGTGCAGTGTTTTAAGAAATACGACACACTTGTTAGAAGTCCAGAATCCCCCAAAACCTGCTGACATAAAAGAGTGAGATTTCTGTTGCTTGCAATTGGATGATTTGTCTTTCTCACTAGTTGCTTCTTCTAAAAAGAGTTATTGAGCCATTAATAAAACTGCAAAACACAACCGGCTTTTCATAAGTATTCTAATCATTCCTTTCTTTCAACTGGCAGAAGACATTTTTCTTGTGAGAACTGAATATTTTTGATTTTGTAAGCTTATAGCAAGGGTGTGTTTTCTTCCTGTCCTCTCTGTTTTCTCTCTGAGATCCTAACTTTTCTTTAACTGATCTGGGTGTATCTTCTCTCCCTTCCCTTTAGAGAGTTTTGAGGTGACCCTCACTAAAGAAGGTGATCTTGGGCTCTTTCTTCTGCCTTGTGCTTAGTTGTTACTATTAACCCACTAACGCAAAAAAACAGCATCCACACTTTTACACAGAAACTCCCGCCATGCTCTGTAATCTCCCCATTTGGTTTTCTCGATTTTTATGTTTTTCTCACCCTCAATTTTTTTAGACTTCCAACAGCTGGATGAAAAGTGTGATGTGGGGCTGACTGTACTTAGAAATATCTGTGCATGAGACATCCATTGCAGTTTGCAGACCCTAACAGTTTTTCAGCTGTCACCAGGAAACGGAAAGCTGCTTTAAAATAGGAGTTTTCAGTCACTTTGCTGCCATTTTGTCCAATTCTTTTAATTAAAAAAATATGGAAGAAAAGGCCAATTGTTGCTTTATTTAATAATAAAGTAAAATCTGAAAGGACCCACAAGATGATTTCACAACCTCTAAACGCCCATGGCAATTGGAGCGGAAATTGACACTAGAATTGGTATTTTAATGTGAATGTCTTAAAGGCATCATCCATGTTCATGGTGCCTCTCTGCGACCTATCAGATCCATGCAGGTACAGTGACTCCTGTGGACTTTTCTGACATGAAAGTCTTCAACTGCTGAGATTGTTAACTAATGCAAACTCTCTCTGCTACAAAGTTTCTGTTGTTGCATCTTTGCCTCAGTGGATTTATTGAGTTAATTCTCCACCACTAATCTCTACCATTAGCATGACTGCAGTTGTCATTTGATGTGGATGTCAAGCAAGTTGATATTTCTAACCCCAGTTCTCATCCAGTATTTTTGTTTGATTACTGCTGTTGTAGCAGTTAAGTTCTCTTATGATTTTAATATGATATTGATTTATTTTGCAGTAGTTTTGAGTGCAAGGCGAAATTACACAGGAAGACTTTCTTTGATTAAGATAAAATATTTTCAAAGGTATTGTCTAAGAATTTTTGTTCTTTTTGCAGACAATTTTGGGCTTTGTTGGATGCATTTGTGCTTATCACTAGGCTATAATGCTCTATTGAAAATACTATTTTGAGTTTATTTTAATCATGTTAATTTTTGTTTCTACCATATAGTAAGCTGTAATTTGAGTCATGACAAAGATAAATGATCTTCACTTTAAATACTGTTCTCTATGTACTTACTTTTTGGGCTTGGTTTCATAAATTTGATTTCTTAAATCCTAAGTACCCGTGTAAAATGCCTGTCCATATCATTTTGGTTTCTGCCTGCATGACTGGATGCAATTTTTTCAAGTGGCTTGGAAAAGACACTCCGTCTTCTACTATACTAAATGTCCCACACCCTCTCCCAACCCCTCACCCATATGACAGTGCTTTTGGACTTCCTCCACAGACACCACCCACCCCTATCTACAACTCCCTGGCACCTAAAACCTGTGGCTGATCTTTTTTTTGCGTGAATTTATGGTTTTGTTGTTAACATAATTTTTCATTTGAACAATAAAATTTCACACCTGACGTCAGTCATTCTGAGCAAATTCTGTCTTGGCGTGTTCAGGTGAGATTTGCGGCTTCAGGATCCATGGGCAGAATGTCCCCTTCGAGGCAGTGGTCCTGGACAGGTCCACTGGCGAGGGGGTTATCCGGGCCAAGGACAAACTGGACTGCGAGCTGCAGAAAGAGCACACCTTTACCATCCAAGCCTATGACTGTGGAGAGGGTCCTGATGGTGCCAACATGAAGAAATCCCACAAGTGAGTTAACCTCTGCGAGTTCAGAAGCGTCTGTACCTGATTTGAACCCTAATTTTCCTGTCCTAACCAGATTCTGTATAGTTTGACTGCAGTTGAACAATCAACAAGTTTTGTTGATTTTGTAAAAATGGCACCTTTGGCTGTAGGAAATAAGTGTAATTTTATAAACAAAATGATGAATGGAGAAAATACAGTAGACTAATCAATAGAGCAGTCTAGGTAAAGGATTCCCCGAATAGGTTTGATTCCTGCTCACAAGGTCCTGATTTGATTACATTTTCAATTTGATATCAATTAGGATAGAGAAACTTTAGGAACAATACCAATTTTGCTTGGATATAAGTGAGAACCTACGCTGTAAATTGCCTAGTCACAAAGCAAGCCTAAAATATTTCTTATAATGTACCAAGTTAATTAAGAATTTACCCCCATCGGTAGCTCACCTGATAGAGCACACGCTCATATATAGCGGTTTAGTCCTCAACTCAGCGGCGACTTTTCAAGTCCAAGATGATCTGTCAGAAATGAAGTACCTAAAAAAAGTGCCTAAAATAATCTTTAAAATGTAATGGAGCTGACCCCCAAAAAGTACTTTTTACTTAACAAGACTAATATGACATGTCATTGCCAAACAGTTGTCGTTGAACGTCTTTGAACATCCATAGCTGACAGTGTCCTAACTCAAGCATGTCCATTTCAGGGCCACTGTCCACATCCAGGTGAATGACATCAATGAGTATTCACCAGTGTTCAAGGAGAAGTCCTATAAAGCAACCGTTATCGAGGGAAAGAAGTATGACAGCATCCTGAAGGTGGAGGCAGTGGACGCCGATTGCTCTTTCCAGTTTAGCCAAATCTGCAACTACGAGATTGTCACCCCTGATGTGCCCTTCACCGTCGACAAAGATGGTAAGAACCTACGCAGCATTGTTTTAATGGATGTTGGGTAAACCCTGTAGTGCATGCGTAAGACACATCACATTGATCTGTCATTTAGAATGCAAGCCAGCTTGTTGCCTTGTGAGACAATGACGGTCTTCTTGAAATGTAACCCCATTTGGTCATTTATGTTGGACTCTAGGATTTTTTTTATCTTTGTAAAACTAATTGAAAGAGCCGACACAAACCATGTCAGATCTTTTCAGGCTTTTCAAAGAGGTCAATTACTGTATAGCCATTTTGTTCAGCTTGACCGTTTAGCAAAGATTTCAATTTGGCAGCAATGCTCTCTCTTTTTCCATGCTTCACTCAGGATTCATCAAGAACACAGAGAAACTGAGCTACGGCAAAGAGCACATGTACAAGCTGACTGTGACTGCCTACGATTGTGGAAAGAACCGTGCCTCCGAGGACGTTCTGGTCAAGATCAGCGTCAAGCCCACCTGCAAACCCAGCTGGCAAGGTATCAAAGCTCTCCTCTACTCTATGTACCTCGCCAAACAGCACCGTTCAGGTGTGTCTCTGTGTTGAAAAAAAGCAATCCATTGATGCAGAGTCCACACAGGCTGCCATTGTCAAAAAGGCTATTTAACTTTTTTAATCTACAAGGTCTTTTATTATGATTAAAAGAACTAAAGTACTTCTTAATGAGTAATTACTATTGACAGCCCCTGTAGTGACTGCTCACATGTTATCGGTTCTGTGCTGAAGGACATCCTTTCATTCTTTCCTACCTCTGGCTTCGTCTTTCAGGTTTCAATAAGAGGATTGAATACGAGCCTGGCACAGGTAGCCTGGATCTTTTCCCCAGCATGCACTTGGAGACCTGTGATGAGCCAATCACATCTATCCGAGCCAACATTGAACTGGAAACCAACCATATTGGGAAGGGCTGCGATCGTGATACCTACTCTGAGAAGTCACTGCACAAGCTTTGCGGTAAGGAATTGCTCCACTGGAAATTATTATTGTCAGTAGTAATATTCATTTAAGGAAATCCAAGTGGCCAATGTAAATGCCTTTGTCCTCTTTGATTGTGTTTTTAGGAGCCAGCTCTGGCACGGTGGAGCTTCTGCCTACACCCAGCAGCTCTGCCAACTGGACGGTAGGGCTGCCCACTGATAACGGGCACGACAGTGACCAGGTGTTTGAGTTCAATGGCACTCAGGCCATCAAGGTTCCTGACGGCATGGTGAGCACCAGCCTGAAGGAGCCCTTCACTATCTCTGTGTGGATGAGACATGGCCCCGGGGCCCATGACAAGGAGACCATCCTCTGCAACTCTGACAAGACAGGTAACGTCCCTGGAGAAAAGTAGAACTATTTGAAAGTTGTCTAAAATAAACATTTTAGTTGCATCTGGACTGTGTCAATGCTCTAGTTGGACTTTTGGTGAAATTCTTTCATGATGTTATATTGGTTTTTAGGTATTCAACTGTAAAACACATACTTTAAAGGCATAATAAACAAAAGGGAAGCCGACCCACCATAATATACATATAAACCCGCTGTCACTCTCTCACTGATTGTCAGATTTTCTAATACAAAGAATATCACTATATGATAACTACTTTGACTAAAAGTTATTTTGCACATATGGTGTCTGAAAATATGCGTCCAATAAAAAAAGCCTTTAGCTTCAGGCTATATTCAGTCTTAGTCCTCAGCTGACTAACTGCACATGGAAACCTTCTCACCTCTGCTGACCTTTCCGTTTTTGTCAGTAATTTTGCGTGTGATCACTGGTCGCAAGCTTCTTGATCTTGACTATAAAGTATCTGCCGTTGTCAGTGAGAGGCAGTTCATCAGCTTCTGTTAGACTGCTTATATAAGAAGGATTACATCAGACACTGTGCCCTGGACAGGAAGCTCCCAAAATCATGATATCTCTGCACCATTTATGACCTCAGTTCAGCGCGTACAGAGAAACATAAATGTCTCACATTCAGTTAATAAACACTGTATATCACAACATCTAGACAAATCTGTATGTGGGATGTTAGGTTTAGCAAATAGTTGTTTTTGCTTGTTTTTTTTTCACATTTCCGATACATATGTTACTATGTTCCTAAAAGGGTGCCCTGTTGTTGTTTTTGATTATCCTAATCAACTGAGAGAAAGGTTGCATTTTCAGGTTAGAGAACAGTACATTTGTATATAGGAATTGGTTGTCAAACTGGTTGCAAATCTTTTCTGCCACCGTGAGAACCCGTAATGTTCAGACATGTTTGTGAATTATGAAATTGGCAAGGGGTGATGACAAGTTCCAGTAGTCACATATTTCATCATTACACAGCTACTTGCTTGTGCTTGTAACTTACAGTGTTTAAAAGTAATTTACTGCCCTCTTTTTGTGTAGTCATCAGTTGTAAAAGTAACAGTAAACCACAGGTTAGACACCTTTTTATCTTTAATGTTAATGTGTATTGAGTTGCTTCATTGTTTCTCATGGCCTTAGAGAAAGAGATTTAACAGTTGAATTCAAATATTCACATATATTCAGCAGGGGTGTATGATTCAGAAAATGACACAATTCAATTTGATTGCAATATTTAGGCTCACAATATCGATTTTTGATTCAAAAACAATTCACAGTTTTTATATACATTTTTTTAAAAATATAAATATATCCACATTTAAAAAAATATATATATTTTTTTGGAATTCTCTGAATCGATTTTGAATCAGTAGAGCTTGAATCGCAATTTGAATACGAATCGACTTTTTTGCAAACCCCTAATATTGAGATAGTCAGTTCCATGTTGGCATTTACATTTTAGAGCTACAGTTTCATATCTACATCTCCCCTCTCATATTCTCCACTGCAGAGATGAATAGACACCACTACTCGCTGTATGTCCATAACTGCAGGCTGATCCTCCTCCTCCGTCAGGATCCATTAGAGGCCGAGAACTACAAACCAGCCGAGTTTCACTGGAAACTCGACCAGGTCTGTTTAGAGTTTAGAGGCTGATATGCTGTGTCACATGAAATTTAACCAAGAAAAAAGTTAGTTACACAACGCTATGTAACTTTTACAGTCCACATTCCATCTTCTTTATCACACTTGCACATGAACGTGATCTGTACCAAGTAACGTTCTGTTTGTTGTTACTATTATTATTATTATTTATCAACATTATTGTCTTCTATGGTGAGCTTGAGTGTCCATAAAGGAGCTCACAAATGAAAGGTATTATTATTTTCATTCCCTCTGTTGTGTTTTTCACAGGCGTGTGACAAAGAGTGGCATCACTATGTTCTGAATGTGGAGTTCCCCACTGTGTCTCTGTTTGTGGATGGAACTACTTTTGAGCCCTTCCTGGTTACAGAGGACTACCCACTGCACTCCTCCAAGATTGAAACTCAGCTTACCATTGGTGCCTGCTGGCAAGGTAAACCTTTTAATACATTTTTGGGTGGAATGCTCTGAAAATGAAATGAAACGTACTGTAATTCTCTATTGGACAAAATGTCTTAATTTACAAATAAATCTGAAGCACAGATACAGCTTACAGATACTTGTAGAGAAAAGATTTGAATGTCTTTTGGTTTCTGTAACATTTTGCCTTTTTTGGTGGCTAAAATAGTAAAAAGTTCTTTAATGCTACCTGAAAATCTACAATTAATCTATCATATAATGTGTTTGATTAGAGTTTGTGTAAAATTGTATTGTGCATGTTATTTTATTAACTCTTTGTTAGATTCTCAAATGATGCACCATGGCCTCGTATTTAGCATTTGAATCTGTACTACAGATCCTCAACCCACCTCCCTGTCTCTCCCTGCTCTCTTGTTTCTGTCCTTTACAGACAACTCAGGACATGACAATGACACTGAGTCAGTCTCTGAGCCCACCTCAGGTTGCTCAAATCTTTCCCTTACTTCTCAAATATATCCATGTGTCCACAGTGGTCAACCAAGCTAACTGCATCCTCATTTCATTTTGACTAGAATGATTCTTACACATTCTAGATGCAGAAATATTTGTTTTTTCATAACTGTTTGGAGCATGATGCAGTGTTGATAAGTTTGATTTTTAATGCTGCCTCCATCATTTTTTTTGAATTATCTTCATTCTCCATTTTTACACTCTCCTCACTGCAGCAGCCAGGCATTTATACACAAACACAGCAGAAGTAGACATATAATGAGCACAAAACTCTGACCCGGGTGCAGCATTTTGTTGTGATAGCTTATTCAGAACATGACCTTTGCATTAGAAGTGGTTACTACTCCAGATCAGATAACACTGCTACAGCAACACACACACACACACACACACATACACACACACTTACTCGCACTCTCACACTGCTGGATGACTGTGTGACTTTGAGATGCAGAGGCCTAGGTGCAGTGGCGCAGACTTATACTCATTATGGTTCAACAAGAAGAGAGTTGTTTGACCTCTTAAGGCCGTTGTATGGTTCCGCATAGAATCGGCGCCCCCTCTGCGTCTACTCTGTATGCTACACCGTAGCCCGATGTGCACCACTTGGAAATTGGAACAACACGTCACAGTGACGCATGTTGCTCGGCCGCGTTATAGTTCCACCTGCTCATTTCCTAGTTCCTTCTCAATAGACAACATGAAATCAAGGAGAGGGTTAACTATTCCTGCTATAGATTTCCCACTCTCTCACTTTCTCCCTTGCTCTATCACCCACTCCACGCACACGCGCGCGCACACACACACACACACACACACACACACACACACACACACACACACACACGCTGGCTTGAGACACACACCAGCGCACAAGTAAACAAAGAGTTTAGCAATTGCTGTCGGAGAGACGGCGTAGCTACAGCGTGGAGTTGATGCAGAAGCATAAAACTTTTATTAATGCACCTCACAGCAACATTGGAACACTATTATACTAAAATGTCAAGGCTCATCCTTTCTGTGTATTTTAAACATTTTGCAGTCCTTCAGATGGTTCCATTATTTTGTGAAAATAAACTGACTAAAGAGGATTCATTTCACCATTATCTTAGAAAATACCTTTGTCTTTTCAGTGTTTGTTTTCCACAGTATAGCAGCTGTTCACTCGGTTAATGGAGATGTTGCATGCATACGGCGTGTATAAGCTCATCCATCATTCTCCTGTCTCCCTCACTAGCCCTCCGGCCTTTTAAGGGCACACATACTAACTTGCATGAACGCCTTTCACGCCAACTTTGCACATTGAGACAGCATGCTTGAATCACCAGCCCAGAAATGGTGAAGTCTGTGGAATGTACACTTGATTATCTAATTTTTTACGTGTGTGTGTGTGTGTTCTGTTTGCTTCTCCTCTTCACTATCCTGATGTACCCAGGTGGAAATGCTCGAATGACCCAGTTTTTCCGAGGGAACCTAGCTGGGCTGATGATCCGCTCTGGCAAGCTGGAGAACAAGAAAGTGATTGACTGTTTGTACACCTGCAAGGAAGGACTGGACGTGCAGCTGCCTGAGGAGGTAGCTTCAGCTGTCAAGGTGAGGAGAGCACAGTGTTTTAGAGACAGGAAACAAATTCAACCTCAATCAGGCTGGATCTGTGCATCAAGATGATGGTCCAACTCAGTGGTTGCAAACCTTTTAGGTGTGGGATCCTAGTAGAAGAAGCAAAGTGTGCACTCAAATCCTTCACAGGTTGCATTTAGGTGTGAATTAAAAAATAACCCTAAAAAGGACAGACAACGTGAATTAAATGTATATCAGCCAAAATTTGAAAATTTCAGCTGTATGGTTAGCATCGACAGGTTATCCTGGACTGTGGGTGCAAGTGCTTTGTGTGACAGATGTTAAATTACTTTATTAATAGCTTAGTATCACACTAACACATTTTTGTGTCTGCGCATGGCATTAGACAATCTTGCCTCAAATGACTCAACTTGATTTCTGCTCTCAGGTTGAGTTCAACCCCAACCAGTCCTCTCTGACCGTAGAGGGCGATGACATTGATGCCTTTGACAAAGTCATGCAGCACATCTCCTACTTGAACTCCCGCCAGTTCCCAACCCCTGGCATCAGGCACCTTCGCATCTCTACCACAGTCAAGTAAGTAGCAGAAGCCAAAAATACTTCCCCAGTAGTTATGATCTTGTTTGTGAAACGGGTTCATTTTGCTTTAAATATAAGGATGGTTTCATGAGGGGTTGGAGAATGACAGAGTAGCTGTAAGATTCTGCATTTTGTTTTTCAGTTCTCTGATATATTTTATAACAATGATGTATTCAGGGACTGAAATGTGAATAACAAAACAGCTTTACAATTACAGATGATATATGAAAAGAATTTATTAAGACCCGGGTTTCTGCTCAGACAACTCTAAGATCAGTTCCAGCGTTGCCGTTTAACATTGCTTCTTACTTGCATATTCACAAATCTGCATCAGCAGAGTTTCACTGGGTCAACTGAGCTATTATTAGACAACATGATTAATTTTCCTTATACCTTAACTTTCTACCTATGAGGGCAACTCTAATGTATTCACTTTAATTTGTCATATATGTTCAGAAGCTGTAAGAGTCCATCTCAGGATATTGTCTTTCCCCATCACCCTGACTGAACCGGACATACATTAAATTAAGGAAGCAGGGCACATTTAAAATGCCCCTGATGTATTTTAAAGCAGAGGGAAAACCAGCAACTTAATCAAAACAAATAAACGATCCAGGTTCCTAACTTTAATCTCCCCTCAGATGCTTCAACGAGGAGTCCTGCGTAACAGTGCCAGATGCCGAAGGTTATGTGATGGTGCTGCAGCCGGAAGAGCCCAAGATCAGCCTGAGCGGCATCGACCACTTTGCTCGCAGCGCTGCCGAATTTGAGAGCCAGGAAGGTGTGACACTGTTTCCCGAGCTACGCATCGTGAGCACAATCACCCGCGAAGTGGAGGCCGACACTGAGTCTGAAGCGACAGAGGGAGCTGATGATGACCCTACAGGTGAGAGAAATGCACATATGACCCCTACATTAACCCCAGATAATGGTATATGGAATTTGTAGATATAGCTAACCTATTCTTCAGTGGATGAGTTGTCTGCTCATCCTCTGATTTATATACACTTTCAACTTCAAACAAACACATATGTAATCTTACTTTTGTTCCCTCTGAAGCAGTACAATACACAGTGGTTACCTTGGTTGAATTACCTTAGGCACCAAGGGGGATTGTACAGTTGATAGCAGTGTAGATGTACAGTAGCAGGTAATGTTGAGGATTCTGCCTGGAGGCCGAAGGGATTGGACAGACAGAGCGAGAGGGAGGGAGAAAGGGATAAGTTGTTTACTACTTTATGGGAGGGGCAGTGACCAGCCAGCCATCTGTTAGGCTTGTATGTGAGCTAAGATGTGGAGAGACAATAGTGGTGACACAGATACAGGGAGATGCAATGTCCTGTGGTGAACAGCAGGCCATATGGGACAAAAGGGCTTAAAGAAATCTGTTGCTGTTACCTGCATTACCCTGCCCCACCTTCCACAACCAACAAACAATAGATGTCACGGTAGATGGCTAAGAATCAATTAATAGCAGCTTCCACAGAGTTAAAAGGTGCAAACTGTGCATGAAAGATTAATTTGGTACTCAAGCAAAATGGAGAAGATTGCCTGCCTCAGCTGGGCTATTAAAATATAGTCCTACATTTATTATTTGCATGGACTTCTGAACTATTGTTCTGGCAAAAGACTACAAGTTTGAAAATGTTAACAATCTGGAGGTGTTGAGTTAGAAAGAAATGATCTTACAGACCTCTGTAGCCCACCTCTCATCTCTGCTTTAGGCAAGCAGCTCAAGGCCACATTAGCTTCTACTAGCATAACACTCTGAATCTCTGACCCAACTGTCAGTGGTCGAGTTGTATTGTGGGTAATGTAGACAGCAGGTTTTGAAGGAAGAAGAATGCTTGGAAAAAAAGGACGATATCTTTGGTTTGGCTGCATCAATCCATGTTTTCCATTATGAGCTCGACATGTAATAGGACTGCAATACAAAAGAAATGGATGACACTTTTAACACCATCAACAAACGTACAATACTAGCCCAATGCACAATTCTAAATCGTTTCTCTCCATTGTTCATTCAGTCCAAGAAACAGTGGTGTCAGAAGAGATCATGCACAACCTGGACACATGTGAAGTGACTGTGGTGGGAGACGAGCTGGACGGGGAGCACGAGGGCCTGGAGGTGGACATGGCCAAGCTGCAGCAGCATAGCCTGGAGATGAGTTCCTCTAACCTGGGCCTCGTCATCACCGGTACGGACACAGAGCTGTTCAAACTAGCACCTAGCGGTGATATAATAATAGCTTTGCAGAAAATATCTGCTTTACATGAGAAGTTAATCTGTTTAAAACCTATTTTAATACTGAAGCCTCAAATGTAAACAATGAAAATATGTAACCATCTACAGTATGATGTACATGTGTAGGTATTTAAAGTTTAGGCATTTACACTGTCAACTAGAGTGATTTGTAGTCAGTTACCAGATCTACCGTCTCTTGTATATACTTTTTAGTATATAGTATTTAGACATTTCTAAATCTTAAAACCACACACTGCTTTCTTTTTGATCAAATTTCTCTCTGACACAAACTGTGTGTTCCAGGTGTGAACACCATGGCCAACTATGAGCAGGTCCTGCATCTTATCCGTTACAAGAACTGGCACACCGAGGCTCTCTTTGACAGGAAATTCAAACTGGTCTGCTCCGAACTGAACGGTCGCTACATCAGCAATGACTTCAAGGTCGAGGTAAGACATTTGTCAGGTTACATCACATAACAGTGACGCATTCACAACAAGGGAGTGCAGTGCCCAAATTTTACCAAAACATTCTTGTGTCTCTTCACAAAACCTAAGCTACATTAAAAATGGGGATCTATTTACATTGTGTTTTTGACAGTATACATCTGGTTATTTTCTAGGTGAATGTAATCCACACAGCCAATCCTGTGGAGCATGCCAACAATGCGATGGTGCAGCCCAACTTCATTAACCCTGTGCATCATGCCTCCGTGGATCTGTCCGGTCACAACCTGGTCAACGCTCACCAGGCCTCAGGTACTGCAACATGTAAAACATTTAGACGTCGGACAGTCTGGAGAGGACGGTGACTTGTGTCTGTTTGGTGTGTTCCGTGCCGTCGTCAGTCGGACGAGCCTTTGGCGGTCACTTTTGGCCGATTTGACCTGTTGAATCGGCCAGTGGGCAGTCGGATTCATTGACCAGTCTGATTGGTGGAATGCTAGCCTTTGACTAGTGAATCAGGGCAAGAGAATACCGGAAGTGCCACGCCAGTATCTTCTTATTACTAGCCATTGTATTTTCTTCCGTTCAGCGAGTAATGGCAACAACGATGCTTCTTGACTACTTTCAACACTCTCTGATGAAAACAGTGAGTGATGACAGCATGCTCTGTGTTTACTAGGTTTAGAGAGATGTTCCATCATTTCCGGTTTTCCTTTTTTGGGCGACAATACAGATTAACACTGCCTGTTGTTATGGAGACATATTACGTCTCGCGCACGCGCAGTACATACGCACTGGTCGGCATCGATTCCGTGTGTTCAGAGGCACTTTTTTGATTTACTCAGGGAGACAGGAGCCGACTGATCAGGCCGACGGTCAGCCGTCAGGTTGGTCTGTCAGAGCTTTTAGGGTTCAAAAACAATATTAAGAAAGAACGTTTCTTACTTTATCCAGTGCATCATATAAAACCAAAAACAAACTTTCAGGCATCATATTTTACAATCACTTGATGAATAATGATGAACTTGGAAATTGTTGCTTACTGAAACTTTACCTAATAGGCGCATTTGAATCATATGTTGAAATGAAAACCAAAACCTCATAATCAAACTTTTAATATGCTTTATTGTTGGTACTGTGGAAAAGATATTTGGCCTCTGGTGTGGCAAGCTTCGTTAGAGATGGATTACAGTCTAACAATCAGAAGTAGGACAAATATGAAACACTGGGTGTTTTGTATGACATAGGTTTAGGGATTATACTTAACTGCTGTTTGTGACATCTGTACATGCAGTGGTCACAACCTTTTATTTCCTAGCTTCAGTAATCCTCTGGGCTGTCAGGCTCACTAAGCTTGCCACGCAAAAGAGGCCCTATGAATATGGGGCAAAGTGGAGCAGGTTGGGGGCGAGGCTATTTAAAGTGCCAATATTAGGAAAAAAACACTTATTCTGGAATTTAGGGTGTTATTTTGTGGCTCTGGTGCTTCCACACGCATACAAAATTGAAAAAAAAAACATCCATGCTGTTTTCAGTGAGTTACAGGCTTTTGAATGTCCTCTGCATTCAGTCTCAGGGTGAGCTGTTCAAAATCTGCACGTCTTTCTACGTCACTAGCTGAGATGAGGTGGCTAACCGTTGCACGTACTAACACTAGCATGCTAGCTCATTCTCAATGGCAAAACACTGCTACAATACACACTAGTTCACCATAATCTACAAAAGAATTACTAACATGTCCCTGTTCTGCAGGTATTCCACAAGTGGCCCTCATTTAGAAAAGGTCTCCCTGCTAATCCTGCCTTGTACTGATCACAGTTGGAGAAAGAGTTATCTTGCGGCTGTGGTCTTACCTAGCTACTGCGCATGTGCAACTCCCAACAAAGATAGTATAGAAGTGAGATGTTTCAATTTGTAGCTAAAACAAGTGTGATGTCTCACTCTGTAGCTAAAACTGAGACATAAACACACAGGGTGAAAAGAGGATCTACAGCAGTGTACAGTGCAACAAAAATAAGGTGTCTTTTGAAATGAAACCACGTAAACCTATTCTGGTACAACCTCAAAATACAATAATGAACCTGAAAACAAGCATAATATGGGCTCTTTAAAGAAAGACACACACCTAGAGCTGCCGAAAACATTAATTTGCAGTTTAGGAAGACATTAACATCAGTGCTGGCGCACCATGAAACTAGAGTCGTTGACATGCTCTCAGACAGAGGTGGATGCTGCGTCTCCCAACATTCAACTTTACCAGGGCTTCTTTTTTTTTAACCAACATTCTTTTTATTGTTTTCACAACATAACCGAAAGGATAGCAATTACATGTCTTGAACAAACATGTCTATTCCCCACTACTCCACCCAAACCACTACCATCCCCACCCTCTCAAGTGATTCTAAATCTTTTTTTGGGAATCAGGCCCATTCTGGTCCATTATATAGCAACAAAATATATAACAAACATATTTCTGTAAACGTAGGTACTGCAAAGTGCCACTGTTCACATGTCCCCAGCCTACCAGGGGTTTTATTTGCAAATTGAATATAGTTTTTGTCCAACTCCTCATTGTGTCTGTTTGTGTTTGCTTCTTCACAGTTGTTCCCAGCGCTGCCACCATTGTCATTGTGGTATGTGTTAGCTTCCTGGTGTTCATGATCATCCTGGGCGTTTTCCGCATCCGAGCCGCACACCAGAGCACCATGAGTGACCAGGAGAACGGCAAGGAGAACGAGATGGACTGGGACGACTCAGCCCTCACCATCACCGTCAACCCCATGGAGGTAAAAACACACAGGGAGGCGAAATGAGTGACTTTTTTTTCTGGTGATTAGCCAGTGAAAAGCCAAGCAGAATTCCACTTCTCAACAAAATGTGGTTGGGTGGCGGCCTAGACAGCCACTGGGTGATGTTGTGACTGTGGCCTAGTTTCATCTGAGCTCCCAGGATTAACAGCACTGTGGGGATGGGCAAAGAAACTTTGTTGTTATATATTTATGGAATGTTACCTTGCTAGTTAAAATAAAAGATATATGTATCAATATTTATTTCAGTTCTGTGCAACCAGTTAGTCTTGTCAAGTTTTAGAGCAATTTTGGCGCGCCAGTCAATAAAACAGCACCAGTTGTGTCTTCCAAAAGTCCACTGTGAAAGTTTCAAATTATGACTCATGCTTCCTGTATTTTAAGGAAGAATATTTATGTATTTATTTAGCCTGGATTTCTCCTCCTTTTTTAATTAAGGCATCAATTTCCAAAAGAAGATTTTTGTTATTCCTTTTTTTAGGCATCTTAAGCAGGGGTTCCTATGCTCATGAGCAGCACTTTATGTGTGGGTTTGCAACTAATTTATAATGTTTTCTTTGGTGATAGTCACAATAATCCTGCAACTAGCATCTTAACTTAAAGAGTAACTGAACACCAGGTTGACAGGCAGCGTTTTGCTTACTTCTCTAGTTCTCTTTGCCTGGGGGTACAAGGGGCCGAAATGGGTTTCCTCAGGATGGTGGCTGGAGTCTCCCTTAGAGATAGGGCGAGGAAGCTCAGTCATCCGCGAGGAGCTCGGAGTAGACCCCGGTATAAGCGCACAAAGATGGATAAGGAAAATGGAACTCTCAGCCTAAATCACATCATGGGTTGCAGTAGAAACATTTGTACAAATGTGGTCCAAATTAAACTCTGCTGTGGGGAATGGTCACTTGATCAACTGCAGTAAATGAAACGTAGTGAAGAAAATAATGGCTCCTAAAAAACGTTCAGTGAGAATTCAGAACGGCTGAATTCATATATAACAAACAAAACAATGAGCTGTCTTCCTGTGAGACCAAACTCTTATGTTTTCTTAACGATATTTAGGGAATTTTATACCTTTCCTTAGACAGCTGGTAGTAGACAGATGACAGGAAATGATGGGAGAGAGAGATCAAACTCTATAAAAATTGGCCATAGTTTTTAATTAAAAAATGTTTTAGACACATTAACTGACATTTGTAGGATAATTAACACGATAAAATTACATAATCATGACATGACTGCAACCGGGGGGGAAAGACATCTAGACATGTTTGAGGTCTTAAAATGGTTTTACACCATAAGAAAAAAAACTTCTAAACTTTAGACTGCAATTGGTATTTTACTCTCACACGTAAACACAAGTGGAGGGCTTCACTATTTTGAATAAAGGAATTGCCATTTAAAACATTAAAACATTGAAAGCACGGTGTCACGATCTGTGTGTTACTTGATACAAAGGACGTTAGTATTGGTTTAAATACGGTAGAAGCTATACACGTGACGGAACAGTTAAGATCTCTAAATATAGAAATTATGTTGACTCTTCTCTCCCTCTGTCTCTAACGCAGACGTACGAGGACCAGCACAGCAGCGAGGAGGAGGAGGAAGAGGAGGAGGAGAGCGAGGACGGAGAGGAGGAAGATGACATCACAAGTGCTGAGTCAGAGAGCAGTGAAGACGAGGAGGGCGCAGAGCCGGAGGACCAGCAGGGGGCCAGCAGACAGCAGCAGCTGGAGTGGGACGACTCCACCCTCACCTACTAAAATACACACCCACACATACACACCCACACACACACACCAACTCACACTTACTCAGATACTCACACTCACTGGTTCACATAGACTCCCAACCCCCCTACAAGGAGCCATGATGAAAAAAAAAAAAAGTCCCTTCAGCGTATATATGGTCAAGGATTTCCTGTTGTTATCTTAGTGGTGGTACTTAGTGTAGTGTAGTTCATCACCGGATTGCTGATTTTTACTGTCTATTTTTTTTATTTATTATATTTTAATTCCCAGGAAAACTTGGCCTACATTTGTTCTGAACTGTGTGAGGCAGCCAACCCTGCACTTTTTTGTTTTCTCTCAGATGTAATGCTTTCAAATGGAGACTTTTTTTTTTTTTAATGTATATTCTTTGCTTACTGCTGCTAGATTTGTTTGCAGCTAATCTCACATATAACTTTGACATGAGTTTTCTTGACTTGTAGTCCACAGTGAAACAAAACAATGCTTTTAACAAGTAGACAGCTTTTTTTTTATTTCTTCTTTTAGTGCATGAGGATATTTGAGAAGTCATATGTGTAGAGAAATAAATTGCTTTTTAAAGATTTTGTAAATATGAAGAAGCCATGCAGTTAGTCAATGTGTTAGTGAAGGCCTACTCAACAAGGTCCAATATCTAAATGACGCAGTTCGTAATGTAGAATATTTGTGTCACATAGGCTGTAGCATGACGCTAAATTTCCGCAAACGCTGTTCCAACATGCTTGTACATGTCCGCTTCATGATAAGAAACCCTTACTGTTAAGTGGAGGTTTTTTATGACAAAGTGGTCTCCATTTTGTCTTTTTCTTTTTTGCAAAGAGGAATAACTTCTTTTGGTTTCTTGTTGGCAGGACAGGCGGATGGTTTCAGCTCCATACATTGCTTTGCTTGCACAGGTGGCAATGCTCTACTCCAGGCATCTGTGCTTTTCATTCCCGATGGATCTCACTGTTGTACAGAAGGGATTTTCTTTTTGTTCCGAGTAATCATACCCAGAGAAATGCTTATGTACAAATCGACATTTCGTGTGGAACGGTACAAACACTAGGTCAGCAGGTACTGTAGTGCTGTTGAAACTGAAGATGGGTAAAGTTTTTGCCAGTTTATTTTGGACAAGTAGAGAGATTTCCTCAGCAGCTTTAAAAGTCTTTCGTCCGTATCCCAGTGCTGCTGTGCTGACAGAAGTAGGGAGGTAAAAACCCTTCAAACTACTGAAAGAGCAGATTTCTGACAGACAGCTTTAGTGGAGTCTGGTTGTATAGTGCACTTGCTGGCATTGTTTCGGGGAAGACTGATGAAATGAAAGTACTTTTCAGGATTGCTTTGGTGCAAGTTTATTTTCCACGGCACGGCTATTTAAATCAGTAATAATAAACCATATGTTAGAGGAATTTTTATACTTTTCCTGTTGCAAAATATGCACCATCTTTATTGTAGTTTAAGTTATTACAACTGAAGTTATGACTGCATAGTTTACAAAAGGAAAACACTTTAAAAAAGAATCTTCTTGTGTGTTCAATGAAATATCTTTTGCCGTATACCACTAGATTTTATTGTACATGGAACTGTACTGTAGAGTTGTTCTAAGATATTTGTTTACATTTGGTAAACTTATTTTACTTCTGGTGTTAGTATAAAGCTTATACAATTGATTGGGAAAATGTGTCCGACCTCTATCTCCTCTCAGACACTGTTGTATATATCTTTCACAAAACCAGATACAAATGTACCTACACACTTAACTATTTAGGGTTTGTCTCAAGTTAAAATGTTAACATTTCCCAAACTTGCATTAACCTAATTAAGGCAGATCCGATTTTGGACATTGATGTTAACAGAACATGGCATTATTGATATTAGAAATGTCAGTGTTTGGAGCCTCATGTTTTGCATGCAAATCAAATTTTTAGATGCCCAAAACTGAAACATTGGAGACAATTTCCAGGCTACTTTCAAGTGTTTAGGTTGATTTCTAATTTTAAGAGGTTGGTGGTGGAAATGTAGTGAACAGTCTCCCCTCCATGATGACTTGGACATTTAAAAAGTGAGCCAGGTCTGAGCCGGCTGAGATGGGAGTGCCTTTTTTCCGATCATAGCGCAATTAGCAGGTCTAACAAAAACACTCATTTGTGCTCTTTTATTTGTGGCATTTTTTGTTTTGTTTATTTGTATTTGTCTAGATTTCTTACAGAGCGTAACAATAGTCCACTGCTAGTTTTATTAAAAGTGAAAACCGTTTTACATAGATGTCATGTGTCCATGTTGATGTGTAGAGGAAGTACATCCATATTGTATCTTCTATAGATATTGTACTAAATCATTGACGAAATCCACCTTTAAAAATATGTACAGTACATTATGAAATTGCTTTGGCAGCATACATATATTTGTATACTGTTAACTGACCTATTGGTGTATAGTGGAAAGTAATTTTGAACGGTGTCCTATTGCCTGAGTTAATGAGAAAGGATTTTGAGGGCAGCATGAAATTCACAAGAACCAGAGTGTAAGCCTGTCGAAATTCTCTGTTTCATTACGTCCAACACTTCATGTCCACATTTCATCTACAGTACGATACCATGGGTCACTGATATGTGCACACTGACTCTCAAGTCACGTCTCCACAGTGACTGCACCATTTCCAATTTTCTGGGTTTAATGCTTTCTGATCATCCCCCTAGCTAAGTGTAAGTTGGTTGAATTGAATGTCACTGCCTAACAAACTGGAATGCAGTCATGCTGTAATAACACTAAGATTTAGGGGAATTTACTTTGCATGAACCACAAGTTTGTGTACGTTCCATGTGGGGTTGTGAGCCTGGAGTGGGAAAAGAGACGTGATACACTACTGATTCTCAGCTTGTCTGTTTCACAAGTCCACAACACTCCAGATATATATTTTTTTCTTTACTTTTAAAAATGTGCTCAAAATGGAAAAGGGTGAAAATGTTTTCAGAACGGTTGAATGCTTCCTTTGTGCTTGTTGGAGCTGCTCTCACTTTTCTACTAATTGAAAGGCAAATTGTAGTGAAGTTGATGCTTGCTCATAAACAAAATAAAGGATGATGAGATGGGGTATAACTTGTGTCTGCTTGTTTTTCTTCCGTCCTTCTTTTTTAAATATTGAGCGTTAGTGTCCTCTGGTGGTAAAAATTAAATAATCTAAACCCTAAACCTAAAAGGTGAAACAGAGTTCACAGGTTAAACAAATCAAATGAATACAGAAAACCATTTACTTTGTTTTATTCACATTGAAAAAAACATGGCTTCAAATCTGATTATCAACCATGGATGATGCTGTAAACATTGTGACATTAAGTTCTAAATAGGTTCAGCTAATTTAGAAAATCTTGAAACACAATGCAATATTGACGATTACTGCAAATGTTTAACTACAGCTGTCAATGAAAGCGCGTGTGTGTATAGAGGGGGAAAACATCTACACTTCAGAACCTAACAAGGTGTAGTCCTCAATGCATATTCTCAAACGTGGGAACTACTCTTTTATTTCCCATTTTCAAGATGATCCTTTCTGAGGTGAAAATCACTTCTTATTCAGCCCTCTAATGTGTCTTCTACAACACTCTCATCTAGTGATTAAACTTTTTTTTTTCTTTCTAACCCTGCGGAGTGAGGACACCTCAAACAATTTGTTGGCTGTTAAACATCCAGACTATTTTTTTTATATATATATATATATATATATATATATATATATATATATATATGAGACATAAATGATATATATAATATATATCTGCCAAATATATTTTATATATAAAACGTATATATTCAATTTAGATATAATTATCTTGATGCAGAAACTAGTTATTCCTTGTACCACTATGTTTGCCCTGGATGAATGCAGGCTCATTAAGAGCAGATTTTGAGGTCATAGAAGAGTACATAGTGGTAACATAGTTATTTCTGTCAGAGCTAGGACTGCTGTCCCTCTCTGTCAATAGTATTCTGAATACAAATTGACTTACTAGTGTTACTGTCCCAGTTGTGTACTTTGTTATTTCAAAAGTTTTCTTTTGTGTGTTATTTCTGTTATTTAGTCCATAAACCTTGTAAATAGAACAGTTTAATTAAAATAAAATGACATCTTGAATTTTTGCAGCACTCATACAGAAAAATCAACAATCTTTAAAACAACAATGATAAAGTTTCAGGTCTTACAAAAGCAACCCAATAAAAAAATACAGCCCAAATCACAACAGAGTATTTCTCTTGAACTGCCTGGACCGTCTTCATAGTCCACAAATCACATGCTCGTACCTATAATACAGTTTTACACGCATCTGGACAAATAGACATTTACAAAAGTGCAGGGGTATAAAACAATACTGTTAAAAAGTGTTAGCATCTACAGCAAAACCTAGAAGAGCACTGGCTATTTACAAAATCAATGATCAATTGG
Organism: Etheostoma cragini; assembly: GCF_013103735.1. NCBI lineage: Eukaryota > Metazoa > Chordata > Actinopteri > Perciformes > Percidae > Etheostoma > Etheostoma cragini. The sequence continues at coordinate 17,082,079 of NC_048413.1, forward strand.
CACATTTCATTCTTGGTAATAAAGACACAGAGTTAAAATTAACATTTTGTAGAATTACTATGCCTTGGTTTTCACACCAGAGCTAGCTAAAGCCATAATTTTGTCTTCAGAGCCTAAAAGAGAAGGCAAAACAAGGTAAATATGAATGTTCATCCAATACTTTGTAGGATTAAAAATTTCAGTTACATTAAATGTTTATTCTCACCTAAGTTTGCAGTCACTTTTTCAAACTGGCTCAGAGTAGCTGTAGCATTTTCAGTGAGAAAGGTCTCATCCTCCGAAGTGAGCTGTCCAGAAACAGAAATAAGGCACAATGTTTAAAATGTTACAGCTCCTTTAGAAGGCCTGTTGTAGCAAGCTGGCTAAAATAAGTTATGTGGACTCATGAGCACAAGCCTCTGAATCCTCCATGAACCAGTGGAAACATCACATCGCTGCTGCCTGTGAGTGGTCCTCACCGTCTCTCCGAGTTTTCTCAAGGCTGTGAGGATTTCCATTTTCTGCTGCGTGTACACATCCCGCGACAATTTCCCCACCATGACATCTCGGTCCATCTGTGCAAATTATCACACACTAGTTTGACAATTTTCAGACCAAGCAACACACATAACCACTGATGGGTGATTGCGCACTTGGATTAAACAACAACAAATTGTGCAAAAAAACAAAAAGCATAACACTTTGGGAAGAAGCAGGGAAGGAGTTACAGTCCCTTAATATCAATAGCTCCTCCGCGGAGAGCTTGTACAGCTTCAAGTACCCCGGTGTAGCCTGGTGTACTTCCCCAACCCCCAAAATGGGATTTCATTTCACTGGAATGGTTTGGAATTTCCATGTGACAAATCAAATTGAATAATTGACAGACAGATTGATTGACTGATTGATTGATTGATTGATTAATTGATATTGCAGTGCAAACCTCTGCTAGTCTTGTTCTCAGCTGTGCTGGCTGCTTCTTAGCAAAAAGTCGGATCACCTCTGGGGTTTTAAAAGCGTGGCTGATGGCAGCCTGGATTGCCTGATGAAGACAGAATAATTGGAAAAATTGTAACATTTCACAAATCACTGTTTAAACTGGATTATTTCAATAAAATTGTTCCATAAGCTATACCCTCTTTAAGATATCCTCAAAAACACAGTAGTTGCACATTATCCACTGATTGTCCATACCAGCTGCATTCCACTGAGTTCATCCACAAGTGTCATGTCTCCTGTCATGATCTTCTTCAGAGAGTCATTGAATTCACTCAACTGTTCCAAGGTTTCCTTTTTTGTCTCCTCATACTCTTCCTCATCCAGTTCTTCTCTGGAATGAACAAATAAATGACCAACTAACAGAGATGAAGGGACATTTGGAGAAGTACTTTCTGATCATTACTTATCAGCTATATACCAGCCAAATTAGGTTATTCAGAAAAGAATTTGATTGAATTTAAATGATATAATAAATGTCTCTAAATGCACCTGCATTCCTCCAGATCCTGAAGCTGTTGCATTAGTCTGTCAAGTTGCTCTTCCATATTTTGCCTCAATTTTCCAGTTTCTGATTTCCCGCGAGAAGCCATCGTTAGTTAAAATCTTTTTTCCAACCTATGGAGAACGCAAAACAGAATAAAACAGTCAACAGAGCTTTCTAGGCATTAGTACCAAAGTATGGCACGAATAAAACTTAACGTCCAACTAGCATGCTATTTAGACTTCATAAGAATGGCGTTGTTGGAGCTAGCATAAAAAAAACACTGTTCAACATTTAGCAAAACAACCACTGTCAAACTGGCGATTAATATATTTGCTGTCAGCTCAGACTGTAATATAACTAAAGACTGTGTAAAATAGCTATAACAGCTAAAGTTGTTTAGTTAGCTCAATAGATACCTAGCATGCTAAAAGAAAACATCTCACCCGGGACTCGTTTTGTAACAGTTTTAACGTTGAATTAGTCTTGCAAAGAGTTGAATAGTTGCACCAGCTTGACGAATATACAATAAAATTAACTGAATCGTTAAATTGGAATTTCTCGGAAAAATCACTACCTTCAAGAACGTTTATAAAATCTTTAGTGTTTGTCGAGGCATTTGGTTTTTGGATGTGATTGGGAACGGAGCTAACTCAGGAGTGTGGGTCTGTGTGGGTGCGGCTCTCTTCTTCCTGGTCGAGTCTGTCCAATCACATTTCTTGCTCCTAACGTAACGTCATAACGTCGGAAGCAGACTAAGGTGATCTTCTCCTGGTAGTACAATGAATATTTCATTATTTATCGTTCTCTATGTTAGATAATGCCTCTTTTAGTTGTCCAGGATCAATTTTGAGTTCATTATTCGTCGCTTCAGTATCCTGTACCAACCGACAAGCTCGCGTTGCCTGGTTACAGATAATGCTAACGTTAGCTACGTTTGCCTTTTTTCCTAGGATTGCGAAGGCATGATCCGCCCTACTCTCCCTTTGATTGGCTAGTACTCATTGCGTTCGTTGGTTGGGTTGGGTTGGTTAGGTTTAGGCAAGATGATTGGGGTTTGTTAGGGTTAGTATAATAATGGCAGGGTAAGCCAATCGGAGGCAACGTAAGGTTGAGTAGGGCGGGACATGCCTTCACCATCCTGGGAAAAAAAAAAATAAGTTCTCGCTCGTCGCCTACGGTTTGGAGCTAGCTAACCAAACTCACCATATAGTTTCATTTTCCCAACCCGTGTAACTCATATCACATAACACATTTAGTTTAGTGTAGCTGATACAGAGCTTCCCCTAAAAGGGAAAGGGATATTTGACATTAAACAATTAACGTTTCCCCAGCTTACTAACGTAACAGTCTTGTTTTCTTCCCCATGTTCGCTGTTGTAGTGTAAACACAGCCCCAGTATGAGGCATGGACGGTCAAAATATAACCAAAGTGGTACTGCTGGCGTGCGGGTCCTTCAACCCGATCACCAACATGCACCTGAGGATGTTTGAACTGGCTCGAGATCACTTGGAAGACACAGGTTGAGTGAAACGAAAATTAGATCCTTTAAGAAAACTCAGGCTGATATCTCAAAACTTAAGCAAAACCATCTGCTTGGCTACCTATCAAAAGTGAAATGACCTACTGGTATTATGCAGGAGAATGTCCTCATTATCATATATTACATTATCCGGTCATTATTACCAATGCATGCATATGTGTAATTTAAAAACAAATTTTTTAGTTCGTCATTGTTGAAATTATTTGTTACTTTATGTAGTGTTGGGTAGTGTATGTGTAAAGTAACTAGTAACTAGCTGTCAAACTAATCTGGTAAAGTACAATAATTCCCTCTGAAACATAGTTGATTGAGTTAAGCTATTAAAGGGATAGTGCGGAGTTTTTGAAGTGGAGTTGCATAATGTAGTCATTGAATTACTAGAGGAGATGGTGGTCAGAACGCCCCCAGTTTGGAGAAGCAGGCTGGAGTACAACAGCAGTAATTTTACCTCGCAGAACACGAGATTTGCTGGTCTAAAATTAAAGTAAATTAAGGCTATTGTCAAAGGAGTCTGGTAGTTTTTAACAAAGCAATTTAACGACTTCAGTTCCCTGCTTCCCCAAACTGGGCATGCCGACCTCCATTTGGATAAGTACCTCATAGAATTCCACTTTAAAAACTCGATCGATCCCTTTTAATAAGCAGATTGGAAATATGCAAGTGGCTCAAAATTGTTGACAAGTACCACACACAAATCTTAATTTGAGTGAGCAAACTCTTTGCAAGTATTATTTTTAAATTCATCATTTGAATTTAGAGTAATGTGTAGATAACACAGCAATTAACAGTTTACTGCATCTTCTGTGTAATCATTACTGTAAACCATCTGTTCACACCACTTCCTTAATGCCTAAGGTGAGTACAGGGTGGTGAAAGGCATCATCTCTCCGGTGTGTGATGCCTATAAGAAGAAGGGTTTGATTGAGGCCTGCCACCGTCTGGAGATGGCCAGATTGTCCACAAAGAACTCAGACTGGATCACAGCAGATTCCTGGGAATGCTCGCAGCCAGAGTGGGTGGAGACGTGCAAAGTTGTTCGGTAAGTTAACAATAGTGGCAGTGCCTGTGCTTGCTACCTGTGCTCTTAATAAAATGCCCATGTTATGAAAACAATCACTTTATCTGGGATTTGGGGTGTTATTTTATGTCTCTGGTGCTTCCACACACACACACACACATTTGGGGAAAAACTATCCATGCTGTTTTGAGTGAGATGCGGGTTTCTGAATATCCTCTGCCTGCAGTGTCCAGGTGAGCTGTTCAAAATCTGTAGCTAAAACAGAGACCTAAACACACAGGGTGAAAAGAGAATCTACAGCAATGTGCAGTACAACAAAAATGTTTAAAAAAAAAAATGAAACCATGTAAACCTATTCCGGTACAACAAAATATCAAAATATAATTATGAACCTGAAAATGAGCATAATATGGGTGCTTTAAAGGTGTAAAGGTATCTGCCAAAAAAATCTCAGACACTGTCAGAAATTTCAGTTTTTCCTTAATCAGAGTTTACTTGCTTGCCGTTTTTCCTCTAATTCTTTTACGTCAATGACCACACCTTAAAGGACAATTCCGGCGCAAAATGAACGTTGGGGTTAATAACATATGTGTTACGTGCCTAGTAGCGTTTTTTGGCACGGCTGAAGCAAGCAGGCGACATGGGTAACATTTAACATGACACATGGGGGGGCCACATTATCACTGTGCTTTCAGTTTCAGGCCCGCTGTGTCAAGGAGTAAACCTCTATATATGGGCGCCTGCTCTACCAACTGAGCTATCTGTGCGACCCACACAGCTGCTTTTTAAATGCTTCCATCACAGTGTCCAGACTGCGGACCCACAGGGCAACCTACAGAAATCAATGGGAAATGTTAAGCTAGACTTAAAGTAAAATTTTGATTTCAAATCCTATATTTGCACAAAGAAAAAATATGTGTTGCTAGTAAATAAAGGATGTATTTAATGCAAAGCATAAACACAAACAATACATTTTACTCCAGAATTTGAGGACATTTATATGTTGTAATCCACAGTCGACAGAAGTGTGTGGGCGGAATACTGACTGTTATAGTTCCAATGTGACTAATATTTCCTGTATGGGAAACTGTCTGCAAAGCAGTTAGCTTTTGATTCCATATTCATTTTGTGTGTATCCACTTAGGCACCACTATGACGAAATGCTTGCAGCAGAGCAGAACAATGATGCTGTGGACACGGTCAAGTGCGCAAAAAAGAGACGCATAGAGGAGAATTATTTTGAGGATTCATCCTATCACAAAAGGAGAGGTAGGCCATGTACAAATGTGTAACTGAAATATTGTTCTTTTCAACTCCTCCCTTCTCCAATCCCTGATTCCAGACCAGTTTAACCCTGCCTCTAATGGTTTCATTATTGTATTCAGTTTAAGCCATAACAGGGGACAATGGTGTTGGGGTGTGTCGGGTGTCACCCGTCACACACCACCAACAGTAATGACGGGTAAAGTGTAAGCGTCGTTGTACCAGTGACACGGACTGTGTGGTTTTACAACATTCTTTACCTTAGTGGCAAGTTTAAACTGCACAGGATTCTAAACCTGAGCAGGAGAAGTGCATTCTGTCCTCGGTCATAACTATTATTGACACCTAATTACAATATGTTTTTAGATGAGTCTGCAGAGCACTGATTGGTTAAAAAACTGTAAATGACTTGAATCTAGCGGAAGTGGCTTCCCAGCAATGACCTCCATCACAACAAAACAAAACTTTGATATTAAATAGGCTACATTTGTAATTTCTCTTGTGAAATATTTATGTTGTAATACTGACTATATTTCTTCTTAGCATCAATTTCTTTATTCTGTGTTTGATTTTCTCATTGTTAGTTTTTGTGATCCCACTCTCTGTTTTTATTTATTCAATATTATCATTTGTATTTGTTCTTTTCTCCTTAAAACACTTATTAACTGTCGTAAGACATACAAATGAGATTTATTGATAATCTTTTTTCCTCTTTCTTCATGCTCAGATGGCCCTCAGCTGATGTTACTGTGTGGGGCCGACGTCCTGGAGTCGTTTGGGGTCCCTAACCTGTGGAAGCAGGAGGATATCGCTGAGATTGTGGGCCGCTATGGTTTGGTTTGCATCAGCCGCAGCGGCAGCGACCCCCACAAGTTCATCCACCAATCAGACGTGCTGTGGAAGTATCGCAAGAGCATCCATGTGGTCCAAGAATGGGTGACCAATGAGATCTCAGCCACTCACGTGCGCCGGTCGCTGCGTCGCGGGCGGAGCATCAGGTACCTGCTCCCAGACAACGTGGTTGATTACATACGAGAGCACAGCCTCTACAGCGATGAGAGCGAGCGCAAAAATTCAGATGTAGTTCTAGCACCACTTGAGAGATACAAGGGCGCCGCCTCAAGCTGAGGGAGTTCATTCCTGCAAAAACAGAGATGTAAGCTGTCTACTAAGTGTTCACTGAGAATCTAAAACAAATCATAAACAATTCAGACCACCAGTGCCTACTATACAGAACAGTCTTTTCTAGTAATGGGTGTTGTTTTTTGAGAAGACAAATCTGCATAGACTATTCTCAGTGAAGTGATTCAGTAACAATTAAAGCAATGGTATTTCTTGTGATTTGATGCCCATGCAGTTTCACAGTGCATTCACTTAGAAATCGCTGTTGTAAATATGCACAGCTGTACACAGCGCATTTGTTCTGATAAAATTACTCTTGATCAAAAACTAGCGAGCCGACAACATTGCTACAGCCAAACATCAAGCAAGTGCAACAACACAACACAAGACGCAGCAAGCCAACTAATATTACTTAGTTGATCAGCAATATGGCCGGGTCAAAGTCTGTCTTGCAGGCTTGATTTTGCAAATCTCTGGCCAATGACTAAAAACCATCCAAGATCGACTTATGCCTTTTTGTTTCATGAACTACATTTAGAAACAAATTAATTTTAGTGTTATAACTTGCTTGCTTCAGTATACTCTCTCAACCCCTCATGCACTCCCTTAGGCAAAAGCAGGCGATATAACTTCTAGCTTATATCATGTTTACTTAGTGTAGTGCTGCAGATTGGAAAGTGAAAGTGTGGTTGGGATTGACTGGAGATGAAATAAACAACCCTCTTTGTTTTCCACCTTTGAGAGCTTTTTGTTGCGTTTCCCATGCTGTTGTCACACATATAAGAAACTTATATCATCCTCAGTTAAGTAAATGCCAAATTGACACCTTAATTTAATTAAATTTAGATTTCAGGTAATCACTGCTGACAGAAGATAATGTAGTGTAGCCAACTAAAGACTCATTGTGATAGCAGTGTTTTGACATGAAGGTATTACGATGACATCATATTACCATCAGAGTGCCTGCTTTTTTTTTTTTTACTGTTAACAAACAGTAACATGATTTATGTTTACTAATTATTAGTTATGTTAAAATGTATGTTATTTTGTCAATAGGGAACTGTGATGTAAAATAATTAAGTTTATAAATTTAGATAGTTTAGTAGATAGATAGATTTAGTATGTAATATTTTTTATGAAGTTTAGAAATGTGCATTGTAATAATAATAGCCATAAAAATAATGTGTTGGTTTACAAACACTTTCTTAAAGATGTACAAATAATTTGGTAATCATTAACAGGTACTTAATATAATATATAAAATGCTATGTTGTGTCAAACAACCAGTTAAAATTATATAAATTATAGCATTAGTCCTACTAATCATTAGTAAACAACATTTGATTGTTTATGAACGGTACAATAACTATTAACTGAAGTTAAATCAACTTATCAATTTACCATTTATTAGTGATGATTATTATAAAATGTTGCAAAGATACTGGATTAAGACCAATTGATTCTTATTTCTTATTATGTCACAAAACCATGCTTCTTTAACAGTAAATGCGTCAGGTGCCTATGACAGACGGAGAGTGTGGGAAAAAAACCTTGACAAGGTTTTTCCACATCACAAGTCATGAGGAGGAAAAACTACCGTAATGTTTTGATAAGCTCTATGTTTTCTTGTAAATCAGAGTCAATTCCCTTCATGTTGCAAGCATGACAGCGGATGGCAGAATTATTTTCCTCATTTTACAGATAGGTGTGCCATTTTTATATTCGTACGTTATCATCGTAAAAGCAGCAGGTGTTTGAAGCCAGGGAAGGTTTCATATATAGAAGTTACATATATTGTTAATCTGAAAAAAGATATTAAAAAGATAAAAAGATATTCTCTTTTTTTATGCATGAAGTTGTATCACAGAAAAGATTGAATTATTGTAATGTGACAGATGAAAGACAAAGATACCCAACATGAAGGATCATAAAGAAGCCTTCCCCTAAATGTTAAAGTCAACATTATTTTTCCTTGTATGTTTCTTGCTTGGGTGTGCAATTAATGTGTGACACATGTGGCAAATTATGAAGGTTTTATTATTCTGTGAACTTTGTGGTGAGACCAGTCTGACATGTCTGGCTTCTTGGCACTGATTTGAGCAACTCCCTCACTTTCACGTGGACCTCAGGCGTCAGCGTGTGAGGTGAAGGCACACCTACCTTTATACCTCCAGATCGTTCACAAAACAACACCTTCTCAGCCTGTTTTCAGAACGCCTCACCAGCCCGGCAGTTTGAGGGTCACATTTTATTCACACACTTCCCAGGAGGAAAGGAAGAAAAAAAAGGTCATCAAAATGCCTGCCAGTTTCTGTGGTACATGGGACATAATCAGCAATGTCAACTTTGAGGGTTACATGATTGCACTGGGTAAGTCCTTAAAGCAGTTTTTAATCCAAACATGTTCTCATGTATTAAATCTGTGTTGAGTGACCTGAAGTATTTGCATTTATATTGCTCTGACTTAAATTATGCTGTGAAATGATGCAGATATAACAATATACATCATAAAATAAAGCACTAGGGGGGGGGGCAACTTCTAGCTCATCCAGTAAGTAAGTACGTCCCATGTAGGCTGAGTCCTTTGCAGCCGACTGGGTTTGAGTCTGACCTGTGGCCCTTTCCTGTGTGTCATCTGCCACCTTTCCTGTCTATCCACTGTCACTATCAAATAAATAGAAAAGCTAAAAAAAAATCTTTAAAAAAATAATAAAGCACTAGGAGTGAAATACTTAGTGCTGTGCTTTTGTAAAAGTGCTATTTATGGTAAGCATAGGAATGTGGGAGGGAGATGTCTCTGTAGCCTTTGGATTTTGTCCCCCAGATTTTTACTCTGTGCACTGAAGGGAAACACTTCCTCTGTTGTTCCAGGTATTCCCCGTCCCATCCGAAAGATTGCTCTGAAATTGAAGCAGAGGAAGGTGATTGAGCAGCAGGGGGACCAGTACATCATCAAAACTGTCAGCACCTTTAAAAACTACACCACCTCCTTTAGAGTTGGTCAGGAGAATAAGGAGTTTACCAAGGGACTGGACAACAGACATGTCGAGGTGAAGATAAATAGCTGATGTGTGTTTAAAGTGATAACGATTATAATGATGGCACATGTTGAAATTCCTTTAATGTGTTTTACATTTTATTTGGGCTGCTTAACTGTTTCTGTGTTATGATTCACACTCTCTCTCTATCTCTGCCACCTGTGCAGTCACTGGTGACGTGGGAGGGGAATAAACTGGTGTGTGAACAGACTGGAGAGAAGAAGAACCGGGGCTGGGCTCATTGGATTGAAGAGGACAAGTTACATCTGGTAAGAATATAGACAATTTCATTATTTGTTCCACATAATGCACAAAAATGAATTGATAAACTGTTCCACATTTACATTCATGTGCATTTTAATGACATTTTAGTAATAAATATTTTCTGTGACCTATTACCGCTCAGGAGCTCTACTGTGAAGGAGAAGTCTGCAGGCAGGTTTTTAAGAAGAAGGTGAAAGGGGAAGAGGAATGAAAGTTGTATTTCTGGAGAACTTACTGAATGATGAATGGCACCATGTGTTAGATCCACCACTCTAAACCCTGAAAAACAAAAACACACGAAAAGTTAAGTTTGTGGTATTTCCTATGTAGTGTGACTTCAATGCTCAGTCTGGGAGAGAACATCATCCCTGTCAGATATATATTTACACCACTAGATGGCATCACTGTACTATGTTTCAGATACAGGGCTACACTGGTCTGTAGCGTATTAAGTGGTGCTTGGCCTTGGATAAGAAAATGTACAGGACATCAAGCCTGTTTTTGGCTCCTTTAAGCTGGTTAAAGACTCAATGCAGGCTCCGTTTAGTCCAAACGTTTTGTTTCCTTTAAATCCCTATCTGATGAAGCAAATTTTTTTTTGTGATCACATTTTTTTTATTTTTTATTTAAGAAGTAAATTTAAAGTACCACATTTTGTTTGCACTAGCTTGTGCTGTCCATTTGTCATTGTTTAAGCTATTTGTAAAAAATAAAAAATTCTTAATGTGCACATAATTGTATCTGGTGTATGATATGTTGAATACAGTTTTATGAACTTTATATAATAAAATGGACTTTGAAAGAAATCTGAAGTGGCATATTTAGTTGTTTATTAGCTATTCCTTCTTGTTATTATATCTTCAGTAAAATAACCAATCGTATTGTTCTAATTGTATGCTATTTGATTCTCTCACTCATAGATCTGGCCAGTCTCATGTCATCTCTATTCATCCCACAAGTAATGATGAGGCAGAAACTGTGATATACAGTAATGAATCTGTGATTTAATGCAACCGGACTGTATACTGTAGCTGATCTGCCATGTATAGCTTCTAGTGACTTGACTTTTCCTAACCTCCCAGCACCATTAAAGAGTCCGATAATGTCTCTTGTAGCCTAGTGACCTTTTCATCCACACTGAGTTTAATAAATAACCTTATAATGTGCTATGAATTTTTTAAGGGAGAAAGGGAATCAGAATCGAAATGAGATTTATTGCCAAAGTAAGTTTCCACTTGCATGACATTGGCTTTGTGTGTTTGCTGAATACAATAAACACATGAAAAGGGAATAAACAGTAGAGCAAAGAACTGCAACAGCTGGCAATCAATCCATTAGTATGGCAAAACATTACATTGGCACAATGATATACACACAGATATAACACAGGTAAAAGAGTACATTTGTCTGTGCGACACAGTGAAGCCCATCTGGTAAAGCCTCCCCATCAGGCCCTTGGGTCACGTGACATTGTGTAGAACCAAAATGGCTGCAGCTGTATTTTGACGTATAATAGCTAGCTACTTTTCTTTTTGTTTCATTCTTGGTAGAAAACTAGCAAACGTTGGACGTCTTGGAGGAACTGTGTCTACCCACTCTCTGTATACTGGCGTCCTAGATTTTAATCTGAAAGACAATCAAGATCAACACTTATTTGTTTAACGAGTTGGACTATGCATATTTAGTTCTTATACAGTCGAGCTAGCTGGCTCTGGCTGGCACACATTAAAGCCGTTGAAAGTGAAATAGCGAGCTAACCTAGCTGCAATGGAGGAGTTAAGCGCAGATGAGGTAAGGGACAATTGTGACTCAAAAGGAGTTCCGCAAATTAATATATCTCTATTTTGCTAAACTTACAATTTTCCTTTCGGACCTCATGTCAAATGGCTTGCCACTAGCCGACTTGATACTATCTAGCTCAGAGGCTAGCATCGTCTAAACTGAAGAAATGAATCCGTGAGAAAATCCCACATTTAACGCTTGTTCAACGCCCTCATAACAAGTTTGACCCCTAAGATGTTTATGTAGGAGAGTCGGTTAATATAACTGAGTGAACGAACTAGTTAGGTTAGATGTGTTCGTATATTCCTGTCACCGTTGCCAATAGTTTGATTTAATTTAGCCGGCGCAAAATGCTTGCTAACTAGCTCGCTAACGTAGCCAATGCTATAGCTAAATACTTTGCACAAACTGACCCATGGATTACATTGCTTAACAACTGAATTCATATAAAAACATAGTATTATTTTTACTGTACGTGCTCTTACAAGTATTTTGACAGATAACGTTAAAGGTTGTGTACTGAGTTTATTTGGCATGTTTTCCTGCGTTAACGGTAAGCAAGCTGACAGTTGCTAACGTTGTTTTGCTAACAGCCAAAAAATTAGCCTGCGAGACGACTCAGCATAAAAAGCCCACCATTGTGCAACCATCTGTGGGCCGACTATGTGACCACTGAGCTGTTCCCCTTGAACCACACATAAACAAGTGTTTTTTCTTTGTCACCTTGTAACGTTACCCGTATTTAGCTACCCTAGAAGTGTGCTGTTGATTTACCAAAGTAATGATCTTATGTTGAGTTGCTCGATTATACCAATACTCACATCGGACGTCAACATAATGTAGGTTATGTTGTTTCTATTTGACAAGGCTTGTATTTTAAATTTAAGACAGTGTTATTGAAAAAGCGACGGATGAAAACCGATCACTGCTTCATTAGGTCTTCTGTCTGAGGCTAATTTTGCTTTAATAGCCAAGTAAGTGTTTGCACATACAAGGAATTTGACTCCAGAGTTTTGTTGCTCTCTAAGTACAAACACAGAAATAGACATATGGCTAAAAAGAAGGCCTAACAAATGTGACTACTATTAGATTTACGTTTGTATATATAAGGTGTATATTACACATGGATATGCATGCACATATCTAAACAAACAGCTCTGTGAGGATTGTAAACATAATACAAGAGGGAAATTCAAAAGTTTAAATTTTACTGGAATAAATAATTATAAATAAACAGGTTGCCCTTTTTAGCTGTATATATCGAATTAACAAAGATGGGTAATGAAGAAAACATGTCACATTACATTTCTTGTCTTATCCACACTGATTGTGGAAATCATTACGCATACATTTTTAATATACATGAAACATAAATTAATTATATATTAATATTATATAGAGCTTTTCAGTGAGCTTTCATAGTACTTTTAGTGAATGTGTAAATTTGTTCATTTAAGATCCGCAGAAGGCGACTGGCACGACTGGCAGGTGGACAGACATCACAACCCAGCACCCCTCTCAGCACACCCCTGACATCCCCACAGAGAGAGACTCCCCCAGGACCCCTCCCTGGACCCTCAGGTGTTGTACCCCAGCCCCTGCCACCAGCTGCCTCTCAATCATTGGGGCTCAATGTCCACAGTGGTACCCCGGCCACATCTCCTATGGGCACCTCGGGTAAGAACTGAATAAGATCAGATTTTGTTCGGTATTTAACCGTTTTGTCATAATAACTGTTATTGCAGGAACAACTTTAATCAATCAATTTTTATTTTTCACATGAAATTGTACAAGGTACAATTTCAGTGAAATATTTTTTAGGTTAAATACTTGGGATTAAGGATTAATGTTAACACCAGCCCAGTAGCTACTCAGCTTTATCAGGTTGTCACCATAGAGTTTTTGTCGTTAACCTTTTTTATGATCTAACTCTGTCATCCTAATTGTCCTGCGACATCATCTCTGAAGGTTGGAAGATAAAATAAAAAAAAAAAACATTGGTTGTGTGATTTTGAGTGTAAAAGGGACCTTTTATATTTGTGACCTTGATATTTGAACAGCCAACAACCAGTCATACACCCACTACATTAACACAAACAGCAGCAGCCTGTTGTGTAGGCTTGCTGTACAGAGTTGCTGCTTTTATGCATTGGTCTGGAAAATACTCTAGTAAGCCATGTATGGATAAAGTGACAATTTCCTGGCATTGTTTGTTGGTATGCATAGATGTGGTGTTGTTGCTATACAAGGCTGCCTTTTATGACTTGTGGGGCTGACTTTTCATAATCAGGGAAATTTGTGACTTTAGTATTGGCAGTTTCACAAGCCTTCATTGCATATTAATGTATTTCTAATGAATAATGTCCTTGACACAACAAATGTAAACACTATTTTTTTATGTTTATTTAACTGTTGGTAATCATATGATTATTGTACAACCAGGAGTGAGTTGTTAATTCCAGCCCTTCACCCACACGAGGATCCTGGGTGTTAATCAGCTTTCTCTCTACCTGTTTGCTTTAATCAGGGCTTATAAAGGTATAGCACACCATGTTGATCAAAAACAACAATCTGAACCTTTGCTAACCTAGTGAGGCTGAACAATTTGTCTTTCAATAAACAATAGTCCTGACATAAAAAATAAAAATAAGTAGCTACTGTAAAAGTGTGATACCATATTGTACAAAAACTAAATCCAAGGCATCATAGCATGATGAATATAAAAGAAAACTAAGAAAAGACATGACGGACTAAAGTCGAAGGCTCCACAAAAATTGAAATGAGCCGTAATACACAAATTTTTTACAGCAGACCTAGTATCTTAAACTGTCTTTGTGAACCTTATCTCCTCTGGTAGGTCTCTGCAAAGTTCAAACCCATGTAAAACCTTCAAAGGTGCTCAGTTGTGGTGTTTGTCTTTTGCAGGTGTGGCATATGGTAGTCAGAGCAGCGAGGGTGTGAGCTCCCTCTCCAGCTCCCCCTCCAACAGCCTTGAGACTCAGTCCCAGAGTCTGTCTCGATCGCAGAGCATGGACATTGACACTGCCCCCTGTGAAAAGAGGTAAGAGTTTTTCATGGCATGTTGTAATAATCAGTTCAAAATATTTTTTATCAAAAACAACTCCTTTTTGTGGGTTTAAAATGGATATGGTTTTCTTCATCATGGAGAACAGAGTCTATGGTCAACTTGAATTATGTTATGGCAAGTATTCATGATTCACACCAAAAAAGTGGAACGTTCGGAACTTTTACAAGATGAACACAGAAATGCATGAAAGATCACAGATTTGTCTCTATGTAACAATGTAGCAATATTCAAGAGTGACTAGCTCCTTTAGAAATTACTTCAGAGTTATAATCTTCTTGTGATTATTTGTAGCGCAAATATGAATAGAAATTAGTGTTTCATAGCATGACCACATTTGTTCTTACTGGCTCTGGTTATGAAGATTGTTATGAAAAAGATAATACAAATGCAACATTTGATATGGACCATTGAGGTTTGACTGTAAGCAGGGTCTGCTTAGGCATGAAGATATTTTCTAAGCACTGCACCTCTGTCCTATTTCAGCATGTCCCAGGTGGATGTGGACTCAGGGATAGAGAACATGGAGGTGGAGGACAGTGATCGCAGGGAGAAGAGGAACTTGACTGAAAAGGTAAACAGCAGGAGTGAACATTACTCAAAAGAGAGGGTCTTTTTATATTTAATTACTTAGCCTACTTGACTTTGATCATGCCCATTTTGAGATTAAGTGAGTCTTTAAACGAGTAACTAAAGTAAAGGAATCTTGGGTATTTATAGAAGGTGATTAGGGACTTTCTGCAGGTGCTATTCTCAGTTTCATTTTCCATTATTTCAGTTCGATACATACCTGTTTCTTGATAGACCAGAGTAATAATGAGATTATGAACAGTATCATGATGATCAGAGTAATGCTAGTCCATTTAGTTTACTCTAGATTAGGATCAAACCCTCAGTGTTGTCTCGCTATTTCTGCACCTCAGGAAACCTCTGCAAATTCAGATGTCTCAGAAGAACAAGCGCTGCAGCTCATTTGTAAAATCCTTCGCGTATCGTGGAAGGAGCAGGATCGAGATGTCATCTTCCTCCCTTCACTAGCTGCAGAGTTCCACCAGAACCCTAAAGATGGTATGTCACTGAATAACGCCGTTATCGCTGTCACGGTAATGAGCTAAATGACTATAAAAAGGCAAAGCTTTGTTTACAGCTCACTTCCTACATTTGATAACTTGACTGTTTCTCCTCCCCCCACCGTAGTATACTCTGACTTCAAAGACCTGATTGGCCAGATCCTGATGGAAGTCTTAATGATGTCCACCCAGTCACGTGTCCACAACCCCTTCGCCAGCTTGACCGCCACCTCTCAGCCAATTGCAGCCAAATCCCCCGACCACCGTCTTACACTGGTGCAGCCCTCCAGCCAAGCTGGAAGCCCCATGGGCCCCAGTGCAGGGTCCTTTGGAGCCAGCTCTCTGTCCAGGCAAGTGCCTTGACTCAGTATAATGAGCTTTGACAGTGTAACTCCCAGTGACATATCAATGCTTTCGATTGGTCACATACACTCCTCAAAGGTGTGCTTTATTGATACGTAATGTGATTGGAAGCTGCCATGTGTTCTTTTTTTCCTATATTTTCAGATTTTAGTTTGATCATTTCTATTTTTTAAGCCATTGTCAGATGAGTTTTACCAATCATCGTGTCAATGTTGTCCACAGTCTGTATGGATGTGGTAGTCCTCAGTCGATTGCTTTGGATGCAGCCAAGAGGACCTCCCCATCTCTCCCTACCCCTACTACACCTTCTGTACCTTCCTCATCCTCTACCCCACTATTTGTTGTGCCCCCTAGCCCACCCACTACTACTACTCTGAGACACACTCTCAACCCTCCATCTGCTCCAATGCCCATCTCCCAGCGCTATCGGCCTTACTCTGTCTCCTCTCCCTGGGGGGCTCCTTCCCCATCTAGCCCGGTTCAAAGAGGATTTAGCTTCTTTGGACCCTCTCCTAGCCCTGCAGGTCCCTCTGTTCCTCCCAACACCCCAGTTCCTGTGCCACCACCCAGCCCCCAGTCCCTCTCCTTGAGCTCACCTAGGGCTCGCAGCCAACCCTCCTCCACACCCCCTCCCATGGTGCCCCCTTCTCCCAGATCGAATACCCGACTGGCTGCCTTTGCTTCCAGGATCCCACCATCTAGGTATCTCATCTGCTATTTGCATGTCTCTGTGTGGTGCACATGCAAGCATACTAAAACTGTAACTTTCTGAGACCCAAAAGATTTGAGGTTGGGTGTAAACTGAGTCTTTGCTCACGTCCCTTTTATGGTATGTTGCTTCATTTGCTAAGTTTCATTCAGTCAGTTCTCATCTGCACACATTTGTAATGATCTCAACTGGCTAATCAGTCCCTCCAGGATTTTGCGAAGTGGCAATCGCGCCAATTCACGCAAATTCAACTAATCACTGCGACTTGGGTGCGATTTGCAATTTCGACCAATCACTGCAATTGTTTCGCAAATTTGACCAATAACCGAAGTTTCCTGCGACTTCAACCAATCCCAGCTGTCCCACGTGCCAGACTTTATGTATGTGGCTCTCAGAGTCACGTAATGATGCATTTAAGCAGGAGTGAGAATGGGTTGACGTCACATGTGCGTTGACATATTAATTTCCTTGTTTACAGAGATGTGACTCGAACATCTCACATTTACCAACAAAACGTCCAGCAAACTGTTTATGGAAAGACCATGCAAAACATCTCAGACCATCCTGCCAGCCTGTATACATTCAGTGTTCACTCTGCCGCTGAAGCGGCCGCTGTTTCAATCTCGTCAGCTCTCATCAACTGGCGGGGCTGCTCAGTTTCCCCCGCGACTGACGCGCACACACACAAACACACACAGTGGATGCAGGAAAAACCGGAGATGAGATGTAGTACAGGATGACTTAAATTGAGGACATCTACGCTTGTTATTGTAAGTGCAATAATAAGTCAAAGTCCAATAAGTCCTTTATCAAACCGTATGAATGTGTGTCCCAGGCTAGGATAGGAAACTAACAATGTGAATATCAACAAGCCACTGACAGACATGTTGAAATTTGATTCATTCAATATATTATTTTATGTCTTAAATCCACCAGCCATTTTCATATTATACCAGCATTTGCAGCGTCTTGAGTTTCTTTTTGGTAAGGTTGCTAGGAAATCTAGGAAATCTCTGCCTACAATAGTTAAATTCTCCCCAAAACAAGTTTTCTTTAAATTTGTTTGCATTTTTCTCTGTTTCCCTCAACTTCCCGTAACATCAAGCATATTGGGCTGCTACAATCTCCAAAAAAGCTTACAAACTCCTGGAGGGACTGGCTAATATTTAGACTCCTAGTCTAAACATCAATGAACAACCGCATTTTAGCATTTTTATGTTTTACAAATCTTAATTTAGTAAAAAATTAAGTTAAAGCAGCAATTGCAAAACAATATACTTATATGTATGTGTAAATGTTAGTATGTTGTCTGTTACAAATGCCCAAATGGGAATTAAGTTTGAGTGACGTATTAAATTATACAATAAAACATTTCAAACTCCTATATTTTCACTTGTATCACTTAAGATTTAACCAAAAATGCTAATATACGGGGTGTTGAAACAATTAACAGGTATTCTAGTTTTATTTAGTATTGCTTGTTGCTAACATGTTATCATTTTGAAAGAGCTAACCCATTTGCAAATAACTAATAGTAGATATAGTTTAACAAAGATGTTCTATTGGTCTAATAAAATTCTCAAGCGATTAAGATGTGGCTTATGCCTCTTTGCATTGGCTTGCTCAAGACAAGTTGCATGAGTGATTGTGACAGAACCTTTTTTTTTTGTCAACTGATTACTGAACTGACAGACAGAAAATAAAAGCTGCAGCTAAAATGGTATTAATGAATATTTAAAAAGCGGCACAATAAGTAGTCTTCAAGCAAGCACGCAACCCTCCAGCATCCTCTCCTTGGTGCTCCCCTCTTCCTTGTCCACCTTTTCTTGTGACTTGTTACCATTCTACATTTGTCTTTAAGTTTTTCCACTTCCCTTCTGTCTCCTCATGCTTGCACAACATCCTCTTCTCCCCCAACCTTTCTCCATGTCTTCTCCTCGTCGTGTTAGTCCCTTGTCGGCCCTGTTCTTTGCCCTCTCTGACATGTCTCAGGACAGCAGTGATGAAGATTCTGAGGAGGAGGAGGATTTTGCACGGGTTCAGTTTGGGTCCAGGTACACCGCTGCACGGTGTGTGTGTTTGTGTGTGCTTGCTCAGTTATGTGTCCACTGCATGGTCCAGTGGGCCCATGAGGCTTGCCACTAACAGCACACAAACACACCAGGTTAGAGTGGTGGAAAAAATAAACAGATTTTCATCAGACATTTAGACATAAGGTCCCTTAAGTATACCTTTTTAAATATATAATGTGGTGGTAAGTATTACATTTGATTTCTACTGAGCTGCATAGAATACATCCACTTTCTTTGTGGTTTAGATCTGCCAGAGTAACTGTAACCCCGAACCTTCAAAATCCTGTCCCATCTTAAGACATTTCTTGGCTTAGTGGTCCCTATGTATTGGGTTAAGTTAGTTGACTTGAGTCAAAGAAGAATACATGAAGTAAATTTTTATGTACAAGACAATCTTGCACATTCAAGAGAAATTATACTCTACCCTGAAAC
Source organism: Etheostoma cragini (assembly GCF_013103735.1). Classification (NCBI taxonomy): domain Eukaryota; kingdom Metazoa; phylum Chordata; class Actinopteri; order Perciformes; family Percidae; genus Etheostoma; species Etheostoma cragini. The sequence goes on from NC_048413.1 coordinate 17,101,296, forward strand.
AGTACTTAAACTTATATATCACTTAATTATCATTTAACCATATTGGTACAGCATGAGACTGTTATGTGTTTGGTAGACATGAACTGTATGTTATAAATTTAATTATCAGGCAATATCATTGTGTGAGATTCCCTTCTCTATGGATCTTTGTTTTATGTAGTTAAGTGTATAGGTTAGATGCATCGCATCTTTATTTAAGAGAATAAAGTTACATTGTTATTTGACAGTATGTGTTGATTTTATTTTAAGCTTCAAGGCAAATTGTAACACAGGGCAAAGGTGAAATTTCCGCTTACGTTAATTTAATTACCTCTTAAGGTTTGCCATGCTTTGAAGTAGCTCACATACAAGTTTTGCAGTTACAGCTGACCACTAACAGCAATTTCAACTCTTGTCAACCCCCTTTGTCAGTTAAACGTGGGAAGCTGAATCCTAATATCAGCTTTAAAGACTTACAGCAGACAGCTCTTGAATGTTTAATATTCTCTTTCTCTTTCAAGAGTCCACTACTGAGATGCTGCAATGCTGTCACTAATGCTTTATAGTCTGTTTTTTTTCAGGACCGTTGAGACTGGGTTTGAGTTTGTTAACCGTGTTTACATGATTATGTTTGATGCTAACGCTATATCTCTCTGTGGTGTGATGTTTTCTGTTATTTAATGAGCTGCTCTGTGTTCTTGTTGTTTACCTTTTTGTCTATAGTCTTAGTGCATGCGGAGTGGGGATGTCCTGCGAATCAGCCAGCGACCGCTTCACCATTGAAGCATGTAAAGAGACAGAGATGCTGAACTACCTCATTGAGCGTTTTGACAGTGTTGGCATGGAGGAGAGGAAAGCTCCTAAGGTAAGAGTCTGTCTGTAAGAAATTACAATGATGTTTATTCAGATGATTCATACTAAAAGTATTGTGTTCCTTTCTTTTCAAATTTAGAGATTAACTCAATCAATCCTTATAGTTCTTTTCAGCTTATTCGTCATGTTTTAATTGCAAAATGTCCTTAGGATGGAAGAACAGTCTGTATCTCAGAGACTAACTCTAGCTCTGGGAACAAGTGAAGGTTTTGCTCAACAAAGAATACTTTGATTCAACAGAGCCCAGAGAGAGTCTCTGTGAAATCAACAGCACACCATTTTACATTTACCTCTTTTTTCTCTCTTGTCCTATCCATTTTTGTTTCTCTCTCAGATGTGTAGCCAACCAAATGTCAGCCAGCTTCTCAGCAACATTCGCTCTCAGTGTATTTCCCATGTTGCTCTGGTCCTGCAAGGCGCCTTGACCCAGCCGCGGTAAGAAAGCCAGCCACACACTGTGAACATCTTTGGGTTCTTTTCTTATCTGCCGTTATACTTGTGTAGGCTACATTCGGTTCCTTTTCGTTTTTAGTCTGATTCCCCATAGCAACAACTTTTCAACTTCACTCCACAAACGTCGATGCTAAACTTTCTATGTTTTCTACGTGTAGGGGCCCTCTCCATCAGTCTTTGCTGGTACCTTATCTGCTGTGTCGGAACCTTCCTTATGGCTTTATTCAGGAACTGGTGCGCATAACCCACCAGGAGGAAGAGGTTTTCAGTCAGGTGGGAAGCACGTCCGTCCATTTTTTGTAAATGCTGATACTTATTTCGGGTCACTTTGGCTAAAACCTATCCCAGAAGACACTGGGGCAAGAAGACACCCCATATCTCATAGTCACTCCTTTGGGCAGATCCACCTAGACTGTAATTATGTTTAGTTTGATTAAATCTGTCTCTACAGGGAAGAATTAACCCATGATATAGCAGTTTACACATTCTATGTAAGTGGGTGGTCACTCTAAAGCACCTTCACAGTGTTAAAGAAATTGCAATAATTTGGCCAACGTCAGACAACTTCATACTGTGAACTAGAAATAAAATTCTAAACGTGGGCATGGCACTGATGCATGTGACATGTTTGCTTTCTTGTTTTTTTTCCTTTCAGATCTTTATTCCCATCCTCCATGGGCTGGCTCTTGCGGTGAAAGAATGTTCATTTGACAGTGACAACTTTAAATTCCCCCTTATGGTAAGGAGATGTTGTCGAGGCCTGACCCGGAAGTACAGGGGTCTTCAATGTTTTTTAAGGCAAGGACCCCTTAGCTTATAGTGAGACGCTTCAGGGACCCCCTAATACATATATATATATACACACACACAAACACACACACACACAGTGGGGAGAACAAGTATTTAATACACTGCCAATTTTGCAGGTTTTCCTACTTACACAACATGTATAGGTCTGCAATTACACTTCAACTGTAAGAGACGTAATCTAAAACAGAAATCCAGAAAATCCCATTGGAGGATTTTTAAATAATTAATTAGCATTTTATTTTATTTTCATGAAATAAGTAGGTGATACATCAGAAAAGCAGAACTTAATAATTCTTAGAAATGTGACAAGTAAATAATATTTTGAATACTCAATCTCACACGATGTTTTTATTTTATTGAAGTCATACAATGTTACCAATTTACCTGTAAACCCAACTTGAGTCAAGCATTGTTTTTGTTTTTTTTTGCAGGCATTAGCTGAGCTTTGTGAAATCAAGTTTGGAAAGACACACCCAGTATGCAATTTGGTGAGTATACCTTTTGAGTAGCCAAAGACCTTTTGGCACTTAAGTGTTCATCATTATGTCCTTGTGGCTCAGATTATTTAGGCTGTTTATTTCTCAAGTCAAATCGCCAAACATTTTAGTTTTAATCTCTTAAGTATGTGCAAGTTTGGCGTGGTTTAGTCCTTAATAATCATATCAGCATCGCCAGTTGACGACAGCAAAGACGAATATCCTCTGCTTATTTTATTCATAACTCTGTCTTTATGCTTCCCAGAAGAAAGGCAAGACAAAGTGTCCCTGTGCATGGAAAAGCCTATATTTAGCAACAGAAACCCCTCAAATCAAGAGTTCTTTGAGTTTATGTCACTTAGTTGCTAGTTAACAGTGTTTGTGTGATTATGATATTTATATCATAACTACTGCATGTTTTATTTTTCTGACAATACGGCATTTTTAAAATGATATTTCACAGAATAGAAGAGCTCTCCAAATTTAATTGTACAGTTCCATGTACAATGACAATAAAGGCTATATATCTACTTCATTTTTTATTAGTAACTAAAACTGAGTAAACGGGTAGGAACACAGTACTTTCAGTTCATTGTTTTCTACAGCTGTTGACAGACCTTTTACTGTGCACCACTGAACAATAAAATGTGTTAAATGTTCAACACCAAAAAACCTGTTTACCCCCTATGAAATATGTGTCTCTCATGGCTCTTCTCTACAGGCAACTTCACTGCCACTGTGGTGTCCCAAACCTCTGAGCCCTGGTTGTGGCAGAGAGATCCAGAGACTGTCCTACATGGGAGCTTTCTTCAGCCTCTCTGTGTTTGCAGAGGATGATGTGAGTTGTCTCATCAGTTTCACTAATCAAAAAAAAACCTGAGTAGCGCTAGATTGTTGCCAATTTGCATTGTAATCTCAAACTGGAGAGCAGACCTAATTTAATAATACTTCTAAAACAAAGCCTGACAAGTTTTTTTTTAAAGTACAGACAACCTTTAATGAATTAAATCAATTTTTCTTTAGCCAAAAGTAGGAGACAAGTATTTCTCTGGCCCAGCCATCACTATAGAGAACACGCGAGTCGTCAGCCAATCATTGCAGCACTACCTGGAGTCAGCAAGGGTGAGTTTCAGCTTCATAAGCATTTATTTAATAGCTGTCTTTCGTACATAGAATAATGTGTTGAAGTTATTTGTCATCTTTTTCAGGGTGACCTGTTCAAAGTTCTCCACAACATCCTACTAAATGGAGAAACGCGTGAATGGGCTCTTAATTACATGGCCTCTCTGGTCAACTACAATGTAAAGAAAGCTCAGATGCAGGTAAGTTGCCAAACTAGTTTATTCCACATCCAACAGAATTATTAAAATAAATGTCACTTTGAGTTACCAAACTTTCACACACAAAAAAATTCTGTTGTGGAAATACCATTCAGTTTTAAATGTTTTTGTATATTTGTCAGTATTTTGCTCTAAATTAAAAGTATATTCTTATTTAGTCTGAAATTTGATTAAATGAAAAATAGGCTGAAAATAATGCACCCCACTGTGTCATTAATGAACTGTAAACAGCTTAATTAAACTTTTTTTTTTCTGATTTGTTCATATATTCAAGTTGTAGGTACAGCTTTTGAACATTGCCATTGTTCTCAATTCATGCCCTTTTCTCCTAGACTGATGACAAGCTGGTGTCAACAGATGGCTTCATGCTCAACTTCTTATGGGTGCTGCAACAGCTGAGCATGAAGATCAAGCTGGAGACAGTGGACCCTTACTACATTTTCCACCCACGGTGTCGCCTTGTTGTCAGCCTAGAGGAGACGCGTGTGAAAGCCACCATGGAGGAGCTAAAGAGCTGGCTGGCCGAGCTGCGTATGTTGACATTTAATAAAAACACACATTTTTAATTTTAAGGACTTTTTGGGTACTAATTTGAATAAGTCAACTCTATTGTTTACTGCCATTTTGAGAAATCTGTTAATTATACATGGAGGAGCCCTTTTGCCTATTATACGTTTTCAGAATGATTCATCAACATTCCAGATCTGTGATCATTTTTTATTGTCATCCAATTTGTCTCAGATCACTGTTGTTACTGCCTCTGTATTCCTTCTACCTATGCTTTATTTGGAGTCATGTACAAAGTAATGGCAGCTACACATTGCATTGTAAACACTGCATTGTATTTATGTCATACATTACAACCTATATGATCTAATAATAAATTAACATTTTTTTTCTTAGGCAGTTAAGCTAAATTTCAACTGTTTTGATACTGACTGATTGTGGTACGTGTTTCTGTATATGTGAAATTATGAACTTTATTTGTTCACATGGACAGATGAAGACCCCACAAAATTCTCAGAACCCAAGTTCCCTACCGAGTGTTTCTTCTTGACACTGCACACCCACCATTTGTCAATTCTGCCTGGCTGCAGACGTTACATCCGCAGGTTGCGAGCAATCCGTGAACTGAACAGGTAGTTTATTAATTTTCAGGAAGAATGCCGTACAGACACATACACACGTATTCATAGCATGCTCAGTCAATGTGTGTTTTGTGGTATTTTTCCCATGTTAGGACTGTAGAGGAGCTGAAGAACAGTGAAAGCCAATGGAAAGATTCTCCCCTGGCTAGTAGACACAGAGAAATGCTCAAGCGATGCAAAACCCAGCTCAAGGTTAGTTTAAAATCCTGTAGATGCACACTCTGTCTTTCTGTCTTTGATTTAATTATTGATTGATTAAACCTTAAACACTAATTTGAAGGTACATCCCTACAAACAATGAGCTCTCAGTTAACTATATTTGAACTTTTAGAGAAGCCAGGACTCTTGCATATGCAGGACTCTACAATAGAGCATATATAGAGAGATGTGATCCTTATCGTGTGTGACTTTGTCCTGTCAGAAACTGGTGCGAGCCAAAGCTTGTGCTGACGTGGGCCTTCTGGATGAGAACCTACTCCGCAGATGTCTGCAGTTCTACAGCACAGTCATCCAGCTCATTCTTCGCATGGTGGACCCTGCCTACCCTAAGTGAGTCGCCCTGCCAACAACAGACCATGTTACTGTTTGTTGTGTTTTTAATGCCAAAGTAACAATGTGACATCACAACAACAGCATGAAAGATGTGACATCTTTCATGCTGTTTTTCTTCAGAGTTTATTCTAAATCAAAATGTAAATACCAAATTTGTTTCTTCATTCCTTACACAGCATTAACCTGCCGCTGCACCCTGAGATTCCCAAAAGCTTTGCTGCTCTACCTGAGTTCTACATTGAAGATGTGGCTGAGTTTCTGCTTTTTGTTGTGCAGTAAGTTTATAGTTTAGTCTCGCACACTTGTTTCATTGTTCATTTTTTAACAAATCATATTTTGTGGAGGGGAGTAATAAAATAAAATAACAAAACACTAGCATGCCTGTTTTAAAAAGGAAAAGATTAATTAGAAGTCAAAGAAAGCTGGGAAATAAAAGTAATTTACCAATACAAAATATGTGATAAATTCTTTGTGGTATAAATCAGAGTCTGCATCCGTACAGTTATGTAAAAGCTGTTCTGTTTGATCCCCGCCTCCACCTCCAGGTATTCTCCCCAGGTTTTATATGAGCCGTGCGTCCAGGACATTGTCACCTTCTTGGTGGTGTTCATCTGCAGCCAGAACTACATCAGGAACCCCTATCTTATCGCCAAGTTGGTGGAGGTGTTGTTTGTCACCAACCCTGCTGTACAGCCTCGTACTCAGCGATTCTCTGAAATGATGGAGAACCACCCGTTGTCGGTCAAACAGCTGGTACCCGCCCTCATGAAGTTCTACACTGGTGAGTTCCAAGTATACTGTAATTGACAGCTGTTGTTGTAGTGAATGGGATGTAGTGTAGATGCTTGACTGTAAGGTCTCTCCCTACCTTTTTCCTAAAAACTGTCTCTTCTGGTCAGATGTTGAGCACACCGGCGCCACCAGTGAGTTCTATGATAAGTTCACTATACGGTACCATATCAGCACAATCTTCAAGAGCCTCTGGCAGAACCTTGCCCACCATGGCACCTTCATGGAGGAGTTCAAGTGAGTTTGCTTTTGACAAACAGTTTGTGTGTAATGTAAAAAAATAATACAATCTAGGTTTGAGACAGTGGCAATCAATTCTAACCTGACCTACTTTTTACATTCTGTTATGCTCACTCCCCTCTAGCTCTGGCAAGCAGTTTGTGCGCTACATCAACATGCTGATTAATGACACCACCTTCTTGTTAGACGAGAGCCTTGAGTCCCTGAAACGAATCCACGAAGTTCAAGAAGAGATGAAGAATAAGGAGCAGTGGGAACAACTGCCTAGGGTCAGTGCTTAGCCTTATAGTGTCACTTGTATTTATTAGATATTTAGATTATAAGATAATACTTTATTCATCCCAAAATGGGGAAACTCTCTTGTTACCGCAGCAGTTTTACACAGTAGAAAGCAAGCAAACAGACAATGTGCAGTACTGAAAGAATTTAAAGTGGCATTAAATAAAAGTATTGTAAAGTGAGGTGCCCATAGTACAAAAAATATTGCAATGTAAGTAAGTAAGTGACATGAAATTAAATTGAATAATATGTAATTAAATAATATAGCAAAAGTAAGTAGATAATATTAAAATGTAACCATAATATAAATAATATTGAAAAAGTAAGTACTCATAATGGAATAATAGAAATACAGAAATTAGAAATATACATAGAGCCATGGTGCGTGGTGGATAATTGAAACAGGAACAGAAACTACAACATTATCAGGTGGTGCAGGGGTTGTAGAGTCTGACAGCGGATGGGATGAACGACCTGTGGTACCTCTCCTCCTTACACCGTGGGTGGATCAGTCTGCTGCTGAAGGAGCTGCTCCGGGACCCCACAGTGTCATGTAGGGGGTGAGAGGTGTTGTCCATGATGGACATCCATCCAGCTTAGGTAACATCCTTCTCTGCCCCACTTTCTCTATGGAGGACAGGACAGAGCTCGCTCTCCTGATCAGTCCGTTGAGTCTGCTCCTGTCCCTGTCCGAGCCACCCCCTCTCCAGTAGACCACAGCGTAAAGGATGGCAGAGGCCACTACAGACTCATAAAAAGTCCTGAGGAGAGTCCTGTACACTCCAAAGGACCTGAGTCTCCTCAGCAGATGGAGGCGACTCTGGCCCTTCTTGTAGAGTCCATGGGTGTTAGCAGTCAAGTTCAGTTTATTGTTTTGGTGAACACCCAGGAATTTGTAGCTCTCCATTACATGCATTTGGACAATAGTAATGGTTCAGCTTAATATACTTCAGCAGTAAAACACAGACTGCTAAATCTCAAAAGGAAGAGACAGCAAAGACAAAACGGTAGCAAAGTGGTTATTGTGTGAGATGCGGCACATTGTCGTCTCACTCATATTTGTGAATGCAATTCAATTTTATTTATAGTATCAATTCATAACAAGAGTTATCTCGAGACACTTTACAGATAGAGTAGGTCTAGACCACACTCCAGAATTTAAAGGACCCAACAGTTCTAGTAGTTTCCTCCAGAGCAAGCAACAGTGCGACATGAGCAGTGAAGGTAACTTGCAGAATAGGTTAGAATAATGTTGTTTGTGATTTTCTGCAAACTTTTAGGAGCAGCAGCAGAGCCGCCAATCCCAGTTGACTCAGGATGAGCGAGTGTCTCGCTCCTATCTGGCCCTGGCCACGGAGACGGTTGAAATGTTCCACATCCTCACCAAGCAGGTCCAGAAGCCTTTCCTTAGGCCTGTAAGTGTCACTGCCCCCACTAGACAGTTTGAAAAATGGTTATGCTTAAACTTGATATGTTCTATAAGTGGAAACAAATTCTCAGTTACAATAACACTTATCTAAAGGCAACATAATGCGCCTACATTGGTCACTCTGAGCCTAGCATGTGATTCTAAACTCTGCCTTATTTTACACACAGGAACTGGGGCCTCGTCTAGCTGCCATGCTAAACTTTAACCTCCAGCAGCTCTGTGGTCCTAAGTGTCGGGACCTGAAGGTGGAGAACCCCGAGAAGTATGGCTTTGAGCCCAAGAAGCTCTTAGACCAGCTGACTGACATCTACCTGCAGCTGGACTGTGCCCGCTTTGCTAAAGCGATTGCAGATGACCAGGTTGGCACTAAAGTTTACTGTTGATCACAAGTACATTGAAGATTAATCTTTACTTTGTATAAGAAATACTTGCTGGCTCTAATGACCAAACACAAGTGGGAGTTTGTTTTGATGAATATTGGTCATTACAAAAGGTTACAGGCAATTGTGGTAGATCATAAACAGGCATGGCCTAAAGGCTTTGAAGACATAAGAATGAATTATTCTTTTTAACTTGATGAATGTAAGACAGTGTTTTTTCCTGTTCTCATGAATATCCACTTCACCTCATGTAATGCAAGCAGAAATTAGTTAGGGATCAAATAGTGTGGATCAGTAAATTTTTATGTGTTAAGGAGTCACTGTAACATGTTTTTGTGGTACTTCTGCATGTGTTCAATAATGTAGCATTGTTGAACAACACTTACTGGAATGACTTGTTAGTGCTACTTCATACAGACTGAAGCGAGTCATCCGGCAGAGGTTTACCAGCGGGTAAACGCGGACCTTCGGGTACTGGCGCAAATCATCCGCATGTATAGCAGTGCACGGAAATTTAGCAGACTTTCTCTGCACGTTCAAGTGGCCAGGTGCTACTGAATGCTGAACAAGACATTTTTAGGCCCCCAAAATGTTGCTGTCAACGTTGATATTGTGAAAACAGACAGTGAGAGGGTTAAAGTTTAGCACAAAAACTGGGATAGCACCTTAAACAAGTTCACGGCTATTTTAATGTACACATTTGCCATGGTTAGCATTTCTAAGCCTCTGTTCTGATTGACAGGTTGGCATGTAGCCACACCCTAAAACATTAGGATGTTCGTTCAAAATGAACATCATGCGGTCTTAATGACTTAAAACTAGCAATAAGACCATGAACTCATTATGAAAATGTTTACTGAGGTAATAAATCAAGTGAGTCATTTTTTTATCAACTTCTATGTAATCAGAACCCTGCAAGAAAGTAGAGGCAGATTTAAAGCACTTCCACATTTACTTTTCAGACCTGTAAGCGCCATCCATTATTTTTTTAGTCTATGTTCTTTATTGATGTCATTGGGCTTAAGCGCCGCAGACAACTACATGTAAAATATTGACTGTAAGCATTTGATGATAAATTATATTTTATGGAGAATACTTTTGATGATAAAGTATATGATTACATACCGGTTAATCTTATAATTTGCCAGTATTGTTCATAATGTAGAGTGGGCAGTGTTACATAAAGTGTCACAACCTATGAAAAAGTCTTAGTTATGATGCCAATAACACACAATTGAGGTACTGAATACCTCAAAGACGCTCTTCTCTTGCAGCTCCCTAATAAATGTTCCCTGTTTTTGTTCTATGTGCAGCGGTCGTACAGCCGCGAGCTCTTTGAAGAGGTGATCTCAAAGATGAGGAAGGCTGGTATTAAGTCTTCTATTGCCATTGAAAAATTCAAGCTGCTATCAGAGAAGGTGGAGGAAATAGTCGCCAAGAACTCTCAATCTGAAATGGACTACAGTGACGCACCTGACGAATTCAAAGGTGTGTGTGTGTTTCTGTGTGTGTCTGTGTTTGTGTAACTTGTTTTTAATAACCACTGCATCTTCCTTCCCACAGAATACATACTCAAATGCCACTTTTATGTGCTTTAATTTTGATCCCATGTTATTAGAGGATCCATAAGCCTCTTCTCATTTTCCTGTATAGTTGCCAACATTACAGATGCCCAAGCCTACATGTACATGTTTCCATTCTTTTATGATACATGGGTGCCTTTTTGTTTTTGATTTTCATTTATTACCATTCTAGACATATTGAGATATACTGTAAATCATGAGACATTTCTAAAAAATAATTGTTTTCCAAAAAATAATACAATCACATGTCAGTCAGTCAGTCTGACATTTATTTTATTATTTAACTTGTATTTTCTGCTTCGATCTGTTTTGCTGGAGATGGATATGATAGAGTTGCTGTTGCCGGTACAGTATAAACAGAATATTTAGGTGAATCATTGGTAATAATAAAACATATTATTTTAAAAATTGTCCTCCAATAAAAAAAATTTCCCATCCCTAAAATGTTTTTTTGTGCTTACCTTGCGCACATGTAGTATGTCACTGACTCAGGAAAAGTCACTTAGAAATCTGGTGTGACTTCATGCCAGTTAGTGCAGAGTCAGACAGGATCTTCAGCAGCCCCTGTCGCTGTTGAATTCCAGACATTTTTTGGGGCTTCTGCAGCTCATAGAGGTCATATAGACAGCTTAGAGCAAGGTATCCTATAACCACAGACTTAATATAATCTAGAAAGAGAACGTGGCCCACATACCTCCTTTGATTCTCAGCTATGCCAGCCGACCCACCACAGTTGACAGGAGTGTGCCGTACGGGAGGCTTGAGTATCATCTTTCTCTGTGGTTAAAATCCCCCACGCCAGGTTTTATTTCTGTAATGCAGATCCTGCTGTAACAACCTTGTGACATTTCATTATAGGGCACACGTTATCAAAAGCTTTGAGTATTATTGGACATTTTCTTTACTGGTGTTTTGATAGGTGCACCAATATTGCCGTCAAATAAAACACTTTTTTAAGCAGCTGGGTTTCGACTTGTCACTATAGTTTGATAAAGTCATGCCTGACAGGGTGCTAATATATTTAATTTGCTTTATTGTTTCTTTAAATTAATTATTCTTATTTCAAAGACAATTGCAAAAGCCAGAGCAAACACAAGAAGAACACAAGAAGCAGCCTGTTGAGCACGCTTTGATGTTTGTTTGGCCTTTTAAAATTCAGGAAAACGGGATATGATGACAATAGATTTGCTGTGATGAAAGAAAGGTGCTGTTGCTGGTAAAACTCACTTTCTGTGCAACACAGAAGCACAAAATCAGGATTGTCAGTTGAAGCTTGTTGCTTTTTTTTCAAGAGTGTTTGTTCCTTAATCACCTGTAAAATGTTTATGTAACTTTGTTATAATAGACCCTCTGATGGACACACTGATGACTGACCCAGTGATCCTGCCTTCGGGGAATATCATGGACCGATCAATCATCTTGCGCCACCTGCTTAACTCCCCCACTGATCCCTTCAATAGGCAGCCACTAACAGAGAGCATGCTGGAGTCAGGTAACCCCACCATGATGCCTTTTCACCAGTAATTACATGTAAAGTTCTGTTTTAAGGTAGGCAAGAGCAAAAGTCTTTCATACTAGGAACAGCAAAGCAATGATCTAGTTTTAGAATCAAGGCAATTGATTTAAGAACGCCAAAATGTCAAATTAAATGAGTGCCTGGTGGTCCTCACACTCTGTTGTTAATTCTACAGTCCCTGAGCTGAAGGAGAGGATCCATACTTGGATGAGAGAGAAACAGGGTGGACGGCCTGTCTGAGGACAACATGTCACCAACGTCTGGCCTGCTAACCATCATTAAGAAAGCTGTCCCAATCGCCTCAATTCAGTGTCACTACTACCGAGGACAAACAACATTTGAATGAAAAAAAGACTTGATTTAATTTTTATTTGTATTTACCCTTTTTGTCTCAAACCATCATCATGGTTCTACAACAAAATGTAATAAAGTTAAGACTTTTAAGTTTCTTCTCATGAGTTTGTGTATATATATATCAAAATATATACATATATTTAACAAGAGTTAGTTAATGCATTATAGTGCTGCAAAAAAACATTTTCACCACCAACATGTTTACCAGCAAGGTACATAGTCACTTTGCCATTTTCCTTTACGGTTCTCATTTTGTTTTGTAATACTCTGTATGTTGGCTTCATTAAAGACTTATGATTTTAGGGAGAGGGGAGGGCAATACATTTGGGAGAGTGGGTGGGTTCTCCTAAAAATTACTAGCCCTGAGTTTTCATTATCAAGACTGACAATGATGAACTTGAGTCCACATAATAAATGCTAATGTCCCAGATCTAACAGATGCACATTTTGTGCTTGCAGACCAGAACTGGGAATATTCATTAAGCTAAATGTCCGCTTCCATTTGAGTACAGTAGGAAGAGAAGCAGTGGTTTACCAAAATACAGTATGTTCAGCTGTTCCATTCTAGTCACATTTCCTTGCTGGTTTCAATGCACAGAATTTACTTCAAGTGTGTGCATGGCCTCAAGTCCAGAACCTCCTAAGCGTCTCGTGGACAAATTACCTTGGTTTAGGCAAAATGGAAGGAACGTGAGAATGTAGCATGACCACCAGAAACGCCATTGTAGGAGCACACCATTAAAAGTCTGCTCTTCATAACCACTGACATCTCATGTCAAGATGGTCTCTTTGAAATGGCACTGTACCTAACATGACCTTTCTGACCTTAACTGTACAGGAAATGATTTCCTTTAACTACATACCTGTTTTGGAAGCTAGAATTTTGAACTGAAATAAAAGATGATGCACATTATTTCACAACTCGTCACTGTTTTTTTTCCACAGATTGCTGTCATTATGCCCTCGGTTGATGCTTTTTAAGTTTAGTTTGTTAGACCTTATGACGAGAGGACATTACATTACACAGGACTACAAAATGTCAGAGATTATACAAATTCTAAAAACGTTTTTTTATTTTTTTTATTCTTTCTGTAAAGAGAGTTAACTTTTGGCAATTCAGGTGACATTAACAAATGCAACAAATAACTTGTATTAACAATAAAATTACTCCAAGCCAAACAGAAAATTATACTAACTTCATGAAAGTTTTTACTTTGATGATAATCTTGCACTTGGTTGTATGGTTACTGATTTTTTTTTTCTGTGCAAAGATAATTTATATCAAATTCATGGCAATGCAAAATCTGCTTTTCTATTGGGGTTTCCCATAAGCAGAAGCATATTCTATTACTGTAATTATTATAAACTAATGGACTTGGCAATCTTTTTGGCAGTATTGAAACACCTCTGTATAATTAGGGTAAACTGGAGTAGTTCATGCCGAAAAGAAGATAACTGTAAACGTATTTGCTGATGTGGTTTTTATTTAGACTATTCAAATTAAGTATTTTTGGTAAAATACAATAAATTTAAAATTAGATTGTAGACATTGTGATGTTTGTGAAATGTGCAGAGACACTGAGATGTGACACACTCTATTTCTCGCTAGACGGCGGTCTTTGCGGTGACCCGGGTGTTGCGGTGACAGCGGTGCGGGGAGGGTTGGTTAGAAATCATTGGTAGAAATCCTGCAGTGTGGCGTCACCGCGAAAAAAAGAAGAAGACCCCGCCTACTCCCTCTCTCTTCCGATTCTGAGCATCAGCATTGGCTCTGCGAGACTTTAGTCACTGCTCTCTCTTTGTTTATTGGCCCTTCTGGCTGTCAGTCAGCATTACAGCGAGGGAGTTGACGTAATCTCCTCGGTAAATCAAGGGATTCTATCAATTCTTCTTTCGGCGTGTTGTGTGCAGATAGACGTTCGCCTTATATCTTTACTGGAGAATAAACTTGTCAAGGAGTCACCGGTTGCAGTCACAGGTCCCTCCAGTGGAGGATACCGCTATAATGGTTGTGTTTCACCTAGCTGGACTTTATTACAGTTTTGGTGCTCGTGGTTTTTGATTTAAAAAGAAAAACCAAACACATCTTGACGCCCTCTAGCTAACGTTAGTTTTCGCTACTGTCCTATGGTGTTGTCTTGGTGAGAATCTTCGAACGTGAGTAAAAACGAATGAATTCATTTAATTATTTATATTTTTAATGTTTGCAGTGCACAAGGTTGTTACAGATTTATTTCAGGCAGTTGTTGGTCGATGGTGAGCGGTTTTGGATAACGTGAGTCACAGACGTCCAAGTGTTTTTGGAGCGTACAACGTTAGTCCTGGTTTCAATAACTGTTGTGTACTCCTATTTAATTTTCTTTGTTTGTTTACGATCATAGCATTTTTCTATGCTTGGATAGTTAAATCCTTCAGAGACAACGGAGGTAGTTCCGTCTCGTGCCATTGACTGAAGTCACAGCCTTTTACATGTCATGGCTTATCTTAGCTTGCAACAAAATACATAACAGAGTTTGAAACATTGCACCAGTTAAGATTTAATGTTAAAATCCTGAAACGCTCCCATCCACGGTGCATCGATCAGGAATAGTGGGGTCGTGTCAGTACGTGCTGCTAAAATAAGCATGCAACTCCTCCCTGCACTATTCCACAACATACAGCAGCGGAGGATTAGCCTACTTTCTAACATCGGCGAATTTAATAAAAAAAGAGTAAAATATAAGCTCTCTGCATGCACAGAATGAACACTGTTAGATGTAGCAGACAGGCCCAGCTGCCCCACTCTAGCCTACACGAAGTAGGGTAGCTAGATAGAATTTCATGGGCGTATGCTTTAGCAAGTATGGCTGACTGCAAGGAAATGGAAAAACCTGAGTTGTTTGGCAAATGGAGTCACGGGGCGCGGATTGTATAGCTTTAATTATCTGTAAACACATTGGGATGTTGTTTATAATAATAATAATAATTAATAATAATGTGTGTGTGTGTATATATATATGTATATATATGTATATATGTGTATATGTGTATA
>NC_048413.1:17116537-17117340 GCF_013103735.1 Etheostoma cragini
TATATATATATATGTGTATATATATATATGGATATGTATTTATATATGTGCTATGGATTTATAAATGAAATGTATTACTTGCATTCTTTTTCTGTGACTGTTAAATGTCTGATGGCTGCTGTTTACAAAATATTAAAGTCCTTCAATGGGTTTGGTCGGCCATATTTGTTGTATGCTGTTATGACTGGAAATTGGGAGGGGGTGGACTTTCATTGTGTTTGATTTACATTATGTGATAATGGCAACAAACATTGTTGCTTCATTTATTTAATACCAGATGTTCTTTTTACAAAGCATGCAAACATCTCTTCTTTCTATGTTTCCTTTAGGACGGTTACACAAGGAATCTTACAGGGAGACAGTCCTGAACCGCAAAGATGTCTGGGGCATCTGTAAAAGTCGCCGTTCGAGTTCGGCCCTTCAACTCCAGGGAGATAGGCAAGGATTCAAAATGTATCATTCAGATGCAAGGCAACACTACAAGTAAGTGGCTCGCTGGCATGGCATGCACACAAGGACACATACGCTAAACCCAACACCATGTCTTAAATCTGTACAGGCCTATCTGATAAGGGAAATTTGGTATACCACACATGTTTCTGCATGGTCTTCCTTCAGGGCTCTTAGCAGAGAACAGTAGAATGAGCAAACTGAATAGTGGAAGGTTGGGGACAAACGGCTCTGAAAGAATGAAAGACTTCCAGAGTGAAATTCCTCCTCCTGAAGGGGCCGGCATGCCTTGGGAATCTCTGCGTGAGAAACGCTTAGTTGGTTCATACCGGGAGACCCAAGGGTCGCCCTAT
>NC_048413.1:17117522-17120072 GCF_013103735.1 Etheostoma cragini
CCCCCCCCCCCCCAGCACATGCAAGCTGAAAAACCACCCTCGCCGCAACTTTCAGCCGGCCTCAGCATCAGGAAGAATCGCGTGATATCAGGTCTTGCGTAGCGAATTTGCTTTGCAGCACTGCACACATACACCCATTCAGGAACCTGCTAACAAGGTAGCGAAAGAGTTTTTCCGAGTTTTTGACATTGTTATTGTCAAGGCTTAGCCGGTTTAAAAAACAAAAAACGTAGGCAAGCATTGTCAGAGGAACAGAGAAAGAGGAAACGGCAGACTGACCGAGCGAGGAGTCAGACACAAGTAAACATTGGAGCTCCCAAATATCTATTCCGAAGGTGTAGGGGGAACTTTATGGAGAAACCTGCCAGCAAAAAGCAAAGAGATGGCCAAAACCTCATAACCCCCCTTTAATAAACACACAGTTTGTGTATTAAGGGATATGGCTATAAGTTATTCACATACAAGATGTACTGCTTTTTAAATTTGCTGTGAATTTCACAAAACTAATGTTATGAGGCCTGCCAACATCAGACAATTTTACTTACTTTCTCATATGTTGAAGTTTTAAGCAGATTTAGCAGATTTTTGTTGCATAGATGCTTCCCAAGCTTTGGTTTTATGTTGAGGCTCAGCAGCTCAGCAATTTTTGCCTTTTAGACGTTCAGTTTTAATTGCCAATGGAAATACAGATGCACTCAAGTATATACACTATAGTTTAATTTATGTAAATATGTGTATTTGTAAAAAATGCTAAATGTAACTATTTAATGATTATGCACTTTGAATGAATCATTGCATAGATTGTAAATCTGTAATAATGCTCTGCATTACTGCTGTAATTGTGGAATCTGTGAGAACATATGAAAAGATACACAACAGCAGAGCAAGAGGAGAATACTTGAATGTGGTTTGTAGTCTAGTGATCAAAGCTGCTTAATTGTAATTGTGAGTCATCAGGTACTGTGAGGTGCTAGCTGCCTCCTTACTCATGGTTGTGCTGTAAGCCCCTTTCAGGTGGCAGATGAACACAATCTCCCTGACACTGGAAACCTTTAACAACCGTTTAACAAGACAGCATGTGATGGCAGAAACCTGTTCTTCCAGTAGGCTCCCTATTTTGCCTGTAGTTTGGTCTGTCAGTTTTACCAGGTTCATTTGACTTAAGCTTTTATGAATCTTTCATAACATCAAGTGCCCCTACCAGTTATGGCTCTCTTGCCCTTTATCTCTCGCACTCTACCAAAGAGAAGCTTTGTGTCAAATACCCAGTGCTTTTACTCCATATCCTTGGGCTTTCATTATGCCAATGTCACTCGGAGGTGCTGGAGGGTGACTTGTGGTTTGTAGCAGAACTGCAGTGGAATATGCAGTGTTTTTTGGGGTTAGCGAGTGAGTGTGTGAGCAAGGGAGAGGAGGAGGCTGCAGTACTGCTTACTCTACCTCCTATCACATGGCCAGATTGCAGAGCAGAAAGGGAGGCTGGCAGGCAGCCAGCCATACTCTCCCTTCATCAGGACTTCATTGCAGATGGTATGCTGAGAAGGCTGTCTTATTAGGATGCTGAAAGGTTGAACAGTACCTAGTGGCTCAAACATGTACAGGCTCATACATGCAGTTGAGATTATTGGACATGCAGTGTGAAAATATGAGCTTTCTGTAGTTTCTTTGATCAAAGTCAGCCAACGGACATGTTTAGTCTATTACATTCCCAGTTTGTTGAGGTTTCCACAATGCTTTAATGGATGGTCACACTTTTATTGATTTTCTTTTACATGATTACAGTGTGTAATGGTCAATTTAGTCCTTTATTAAATGTTATAACATTTCTCGTTTTCTTTCACACATTGCTATAATTGGTTTCTATGACTACCAGATGTGTGTAAATCCCTAATTCATTCTGTTACAAAGTAAAATACATTATCCAAAAAGAGATGGACCTGTTTATTGCCCCTGTCAAAAGCAGTGTATCTGTGACTCACCACAACCTCATGTTCTGACTTTTGAGTATCAAATACTCCCCAATAGACTTGAAAGGTGGCTGTAAAAGGTATGTAGTGTGGTTGCTTTTTACTTAGCTAAAATGAATTTCAATGCATTCCCATTTTGACAATTTTTCACAGCAGGAAAGTATTACAGCACGCATCCACAGAAACTTCTCAAACCACCACTGCAGCACAGTCCACTTGTCAGTAGTGTTGTTGAAATTCCTCGGCTCAGTATGTCACAGTGCTTTAATCAGAAATCAACGGTGCAATGGTGCTAGCTAACAGATACCTATGTATTTCTATAATTTGATGGTGTCTTTGGGGATGGCTTACATTTAAATGAGTCTGAGAGCTGTCTCACAGTAATGGGATGTTTTATGGAGTTGCTTGGTCAGCTTTTAGGATTTTGGACGAGGCTGTGACACTCCCCTTATTGTTGTGACTCACTCAAGGGCATATGTGCCGATCTGTGTCAACAGCACAGAGAAAGAGAGTGCTTGGGGGCAAGGGCAGGATATGCTCTCTCTCTCTCTCTCTCTCTCTCTCTCTCTCTCTCTCTCTCTCT